>NC_091462.1:28863124-29163124 GCF_027789765.1 Dendropsophus ebraccatus | reverse complement strand
GGGTTCCTGTCACGGTAGTTCTGAGTGGAAATTAACCCACCCAGACTATCGGTACCACCACCCACAGAAAAAGAGAAAATGACCCAAGGTGTATAGTGGATGTGTATAGGTGCTGGTGCTGATGCAAGGAAGACTGAGTCCCTGTAAAATAAATAGAACAGTTTTACTATGCAGTCTCTTGGAAATACAGAACACTTTGGCAGTAGATAGTTTATCTTAATACAAACTTTAGTGTTTCACTGGATCTGCACTGAGAGCTACTTGTAAGTGCTGAATACAAGAGAGGTAGTTTTAGCGGTACTTGTATAGTTTAGAGTTTGTCAAGGGAGTCCCAACGCAATGTAGTACTTGTGCTCTGCCAGAACTTTAGAGAAGGATACTTGAGACTTGAGAGAGAGTTACTTGTACCCGTGTCTAGGCTGTGTTGTCTAACCACCTTCTGCCCTACCGTGTCGAGGTACTCGTCCTACTAGGGTAAAACAAGCCCCAGCCGTGGTTACCTGGGTGAAGCGAAGGTGTCCTGGAGTCACCTGCACTGCGAGATAGAATACGTAGACCTTCTTTACGGTAGCTTGGTTCTCTCCAGGCTAGTTCCGTTGTAGCTTAGAATACTCGCCTGCACTTTGTAGAGTGGTTCTCGGCATGGGCTGGGTTTATTCCCGACTTGTCCTCCATGTATGTGTCTAACACTGCATAGTGGCTTGAGTAGAAGAAGAAAAGTGTGTCTCTATCTCACTTCACACTCACTGGACCGTCCCGGACAGGGGTCCTGGCAAAGCCAGGCCCTGGCACAACTACAACAGAGATGTGTCTCCTCCTACCAAGTGACTACTTCCTACAAGGGTGTGTAAGAGACTCTGTTAGTGGTGGAAAGGAATGTGTGCAAGAAGAGAAGGAAAGTGATAGACTAGATAAGAAGAGTATCTCCATTGGACAATAAAATTCATAATATAGAAGATGCAGTAACCCTTTGTTCACTACAGCTGTGGAATAGATAAGTTTACATACAAAACACTGACATCTAGTGGTGAAACAAACTACCTTCATCACCACTTAGCTTGGAGTTAAACGGCTTTTGAGACAGGTGTGGCAAAAGAAACTCCAGTGGTGGGACACCACACACTGCCTGTGACTCCTCTTGGCAGTGACAGCCAGCAAAGCCTATCAATGACTGAAGCAGGTCTGCATCATGTCCAGTGATTGGCTGAACGGGCTGCAAAGACAAGTCTCTGCCACGACAAGTCTGTCTCAGAAATGGCAGAAGACGCAGGAGGACCCCAGGGGAGTGTGTTTAGGTAAGAAAAGAATGTTTATTATGCTCTATGCAGCCCCAATACAATATAAAAAAATGAATGGACAGAGTACCCCTTTAATAATAGTCATATAGTTACTTTTGCAGATGTCAATGTAACTAAATGCATGCATGAATCTACAGCAGGTCCTGGATGTGTGATTGCATCAATCTGTAGCAGATCCTATATGTGTGATTGCATCAATCTGCAGCAGATCCTGTATGTGTGAAATCTGCAGCAGATCCTGTATGTGTGATTGCATCAATCTGCAGCAGATCCTATATGTATGATTGCATCAATCTGCAGCAGATCCTGTATGTGTGAAATCTGCAGCAGATCCTGTATGTGTGATTGCATCAAGCTGCAGCAGATCCTGTATGTGTGAAATCTGCAGCAGATCCTGTATGTGTGATTGCATCAAGCTGCAGCAGATCCTGTATGTGTGATTGCATCAAGCTGCAGCAGATCCTGTATGTGTGATTGCATCAAGCTGCAGCAGATCCTGTATGTGTAATTGGATCAAGCTGCAGAAGATCCTGTATGGGTGATTGCATAATTGAATTTAAAAGTATAGAAACGTCTGTAAAATTTTCCTAGAGTGAGCCACAGGTGTCCCTCTTTGGCCGTCCAGAAAGTTGGGAGGTATGGTTGAAGTTCTCCATTTTACAGCGACATGAATTCTGGCAGCCATTGCGGACAGTGGAAGGGCAAGGATTCAGGTGTCTGAATTGATTTATGAAAAACTTAGTTAAATATGTTGGTAATTTAATTCCAGAAAGCAGAGATTACTGGGGAGGTTCATTTAGTATGAAGGATATACCATGTCATTGGGAATTAGAGATGGGCACACTTACAGAAAGTTTGGGTTCTCACACCATAGGCTCTATCCATGTTTTCCAGGAAGCCCTAAGGCTGCCTCCATCTTTCTCAGGCAGCGGGATTCCAATGCTGAGCATTTGGGGTTATGCAAACCTGAGTTTTTGGCAGGTTCGCCCATCTCTAGTCGTCTTTATACTACAAACTTTTTACTCTGGGCCTATGCCTATATGATACATACCCTTCTTCAGGCAGGGTGTGAAAAGTAGACATCCAATAAGGTCAGGAGGGTAGATGTCATGCAGCCAAACTATATCAGTGATTCAGCCAAGGGTAACGCAAGCGGGTGACCTGTAGTACCCTGGTAGTGTAACTAATCCAACTTACTAACTACTTCTTTCCATTCAAGGTGTTGCTAAAAAGACCATCTTCAAACACCCTAATTCTAAATAAGTGCAGTATATGAGTCTGAGTTCAAGACTTTCATCATTCCTGAGGACACAACATGTCGGAGCGTGTCATAGACAATCTATTGGTTACAATGAGAACTGTGTAATGCTGGAGTTTTCATGTAGGAATTGTGGTTCTCCAATGCATTATAGCTGGTTGTTGGTGGCCCCAGCAGCCGACATTTTCTTGGGGAATACTTCAAAAGTGGACAACCCCTTTAGGAGGGTCGTAGTTCAATTCTTGGATGCCCAGATCAAAATGGCTCATGTGCAGAACCTGTGATAAGTTTATTGTTCCCCAGTGTCGGACTGGGGTATCTGGGGCCCACCAGAGGAAATTATCCTGGGGGCCCACCAATGAAGAACCAGTGAGAAACGACATGTCAGTCAGTGTTAGTGCAGCTTCTTGTAACGCCTGGAGTCGTGGATCCACTGGACCGTCACTAGCGGGATGGGCTTGCTGCGGCAGGCGACCCCCAGGTCGCTACCCCTGGCTTGGTTGCTAGTTACAGCAGGCGAGGCGTAGCAGGAGCAGTAGGCAGAAGATGCAGGCAGAGGTCTGTAGGCTTAACCGCAGGTGGCAGGCAGTGCTCAGGAACAATGGGTAAGCAGCGGACAGGGACTAGGGACCGGGACAGCGGACAGGGACTAGGAACAGGGACTGAGGTCAGGAACCAACAGGGAGCTGGGCCAAACGCTATGGGAAGCATGTAGAGGCTCCAACACCTGTAGTGGGGCAGGGCTGGAATTTATAGGGAGTGATTAGTGCAACTTCCAATTAGGGGCGGACTGGCCCTTTAAATCTGAGACAGCCGGCGCGCGCGCGCCCTAGGAGATGGGGACGCGCGCGCCGGCTGGCACAGCGGGTGACAGGAGCGGGGCGAGGTAAGGCGCCCCCCGGGGCCGAACTAGTAGCAGCGCCGGGTCCCTGCACATGGACCCTGGCGGCTGCATGGAGAGGTCGCGGCGGCGGCCCGGAGCACGGGACGCCGCCGCGGCTGTGACACTTCTAAAGCTGGGGGCCTACCGGAAGATTCTCCGGTCCTCTGGTGGGTCAGTCCGGCACTGACTGTCCCATTTCCTTTGGGGGCTAAAGTGTACCTCCGGCTACAGAACACTTCTGAGGTATGAATGTACTAGAAATCGGTAGTCTGGGCTCTGAGATCCTCGCCATTCACTAATATGAAGCTGTTAAATCATTCATAAAAAGACAAAGCAGCGCTTCACGTCTATGTCCAGGAATGACAAATATTCCAATAACTTCTATGGATAGTGATTAAATATTTCCTCTCGTTTTTATTTTCTATAACCCAACTGTTGTTTGCCTTACAGGTGTCATTCGACTTGCTCTTAGGGCAACATGAAGGAGCTTGTGTTTGTAATATGTATTTGTCACTTTCCAGATTGCAATGTGAAGGATACCCCCTATTGCAGCAATAAAGCATGACCAGGCAAGAGTTCGTCTTGACCTCGAATTACATTCTTCAGGCGCTCTAGGAGATGTGCAGGAGTGCAAGGGTCAAGTCATGTCAGCGGCAGGAGCTGCAGGAGAAATACCCCGCTCATGTGATGGAGATGGATAAAATCCCAAGAGGAAATTAATAAATAATAATCATTTTTATTGATCGAGTATTCTAGTGCACTATTAGAAGTATGAATAGATACTATAGAAGGTGCCTAGAACATGAAAGGAGCTCCAGGAGACTGCAGAGCCTGTGCTTGTAGGTGTGCAACCCGGAGGCAGGAGCTGGCCAAGGAATGTTAAATACAGTAATTGAAGGACCTGGTGTCACAGATTTAAAATGGACTGTTCAAAAAATCAACGCCTTTTAAGATGGTCGGACATGTCATGGATTTATAGAGAGTCAAAGCTTAGGATCACATAAAGAGCCCTAACCTTAAGGGATAATAACCATATTAATAAAATAGTACAATGTAATGATACAATGTAAGTGATGTCACAGTACAGGGATAATTGACAGTGATGTCATAGCACAGGCATGACCACCAGTGATGTTATAGCACAGGGTAATAAACACATGACATCATAGTGGAGTCAACATAAAAATAAAAATTATACTCACGCATCTTATGGTATGAAGTCATCTGGTCCTCCATTGGTCAAACTGCTTCCTATTTCTGAGAAGGACTCATTTCTGCAGGAACTGCCTGCTCAGCCAATCAGAAGCTGCTGCAGTGTCCGTGCTTAGTCAGTGATAGGCTGAGTGGGTTGTCACCACTTCCATGTTGGAAGAAAAATAAATCCAAAAAAAATACCACCATATACTCTCACTATACCAAAGCAACATTCACCAGAGTATCTAATAGTAAGACATAAAATGTAACTTTTAATAGTCTCCAGTTAAACATATAATCCAAAATATCAAAATTATAAGCCAAATAAAGATGAACTAGGAATAAAATGTTCTTAGACAGTAATGATGAGTCAGTATATACTGGGGTGATCTTGGACCATTCTAACCCAAAAAAGAATGTGTATGTTTATTAGGGTTTAACAAGGGACCCTAGGGGTGAGAGTGGCGGAGTCGCCCTTATTAGGGCGAGAGCTCTGTCTGGAGGGACACAACAAGTAGGGTGTACTAGGATAGTGTCAGGGACCAGCTGTCCTATTCTCCCATAGAGTGTTGCACCCTTGTTTATCTTCTGCTTACATTATATACCAGAAGATTGTTGGCTGGAATCCAGTTCAAGACATGACCTTTTCCGGGTTAGAATAGTCCACGATCACCCCAGTATCTACAAGATCATTACCATCTGAGTGGTAAGAACATCTTTTCCTAGTTCATCTTAAGCGTATGTTCACACTGAGTAAATCAGGCGGAATTTCGCAGCAGAACTTTCCACCGCAGAATCCCATCTGCCTCAATGTGCCATAGCCTGTCTACGGGAGAGCTTGTGCGCCTCCGTTGCCGCCACTCTCCGCTCAGAGAATTGACATGTCTATGGCACACTGGGGCAGGCAGGATTACAGGTGGAAAGTTCTGTCGCGGAATTTACTCAGTCTGAACATAACCTTATTTGTTTGGCCTATAATTTTGATATTTTGGATTACACATTTTAACTGGAGACTATTAAAAGTTACATTCCATGATGAAAGTAGGAAGCAAAGTGATAAGTGGGGACCAAGTGACTGCAGGGGACCCAGGAAGTGTGACTTTTTTTCATGCCACCCACAGCCATATATCAACCTTTTATGTTCACAACACAGAGATATCATCATACAATGACAATGTTCACCATCATGTCAGAATACATGAATAAGAAATACTTCCGAACAAGTGGCCCATCAATAAGAAATACTTCCGAACGAGTGGCGTAGGTATAGGGGGTCGCAGGGGGTTGCCGCTAAGACAGGCCCATAAATCAAGCATGACTGCTTAGGCATGACCTGCTAAAATTCAGCCCCAATGCTCAGCAGTATATAGAGGTCTGTGCAACAGCACCTACAGGGGCAAAGGTGTAACAAAGGTTAGAGGTGAGAGAAGTGAAGTCATAAAACAAGAAGCTGCACTGACAGGAGCAGAGGAGAAAAGGACTGTGGGTTAACCCCTCCCTCTCTGTTTGGTATCTGCTTATGCTGTTCACCATCAAGGGTTAAAAAGAAATCAGTTGTAACTATTTATATTATATAGATTGGTTTTAGTTATTATAGCTGTTGGCAGGGCAAGGTTAGCATTATAGCGCCTGTACCTCCAGCTCCAGGCCCTGTAGCCATAAGTATACAGGGACCCACAGTTAGCTTCTCGCCTTTTGCGGCAGCTTATCTCACCATAAACTAAAGCTATATATGTACACGTGTGTATTTACTGGAGAAAAACGTTACCTACGCCCCTGTGCCGAACACTAATAATAATAATAATCATCATCATCCTGATCTAAATAGCATCATTATTTAACTCACTGTTATTACAGAGGAACTCTTTTTCTATCAAATTGAATTGGTGTCAGAAAGTTATATAGATTTGTAATTTACTCTAATTTCAAGTCTTCCAGTACTTCTTAGCCGCTGTATGTGCAGTGTCCCAGAACATGCAGACTACTACTCCTATTATGCTCATTTCTATTGCTGTGTCAATGCCTGTTCTGGTAATTGTTTTCACTGCAACTGCTGCTAGTATTCCCCTGGTATTCTCTGGTAATGTGCATTCTCATGCATATCCTTATATATTCCTGTGTATTATTACATTGTACAGTGGTATGCAAGGCTGCTGATCACGTGACCGTGTAACCATGGTTCCTCCAATGGCCGACTAGCTCTGGCCAGGAGCAACCATGTGACCTCCCACTTCCTCCTAACGAGTGAGTCTTCCCCCTGCTTCCAAGCAAGGAGGGTGTGTGTCGTCCCTCTCCTGCCTCAGAGGAGATGGACGTGTCGCAGGTCCCACTTCACCACTAGAAGTGTGGATCAGGTGCTCTGCTATATTCAAGTCTTCGGCTGTATCTTCCTGCTCAAGTATCCGGAGTTCCTTCTCTCATCTGGGTGTCATTCCGTTATCTCTCATCCTCGTTCCAAGTATTCACAGCAAGTATTATTCTCAAGCTAATCCACCCAGCAACGCTACTTTCTCTCATACTCCTACTCCCATCATCCGGTACGTGTTCTCCCAGCCTATGCAGCATCACTCCTGCCTTGTTTGTCAAAGCCTGCTATATACCCGGTTGCATCCGGACAGAACTGTTGCTACTAGTTACCTCATCTATAATAAAACCGCTGTTACTGAACCCCGGCATTGGTGTCCACTAACTGGTGCCCTGACTAGGTGCAGCGAGGAATCGCATGCCCATGATCACCCGCAGATTCCACAGACCGGCTACAGCTGTGCCACCCTCAGGCCTAAGGGTGGAAGCTTGAACGTCATCACGCGAAACAGGCTGTCGCCCGTTCACTCACCTGACCGCGTCCATGAGCACCTGTTGTAACTAATGGTGGAATAAAGTTACGTATTTTTCACGGATCCTTTCATTAAGCTTTACTACAGAAAGCAAAGTTCTTGACTGGTCATTTGACTGTTTTGTTTCAGGTTTGAAAAAAAAGTTACATGCAACGTTTAAGGTTCGTGCCTTGTCCTCCTGACCAAGTTTCCTGTATTAACCAGCCATGAGCTGATGGACACTCACCATAACCAAACTGTTCTCTAGTGCCTGTCCCAGAGCCTTTTGCATGGACGATAGTTTTTATTGCCTCAAAGAGACTCTCCCTAACAGAGACACTTAATCCATTCCTTCCTAATGCACTTTCCTGTGATTGTGTGTTCCACACAGGGTATTATTGCACTTGTTCATTGTTGCACTTATTTCTAGTGTTGCACTTATTCTGCTATCGTATCGTAACCATGGTTCCTCCAATGGCAAGCCCATCATCACCCGCAGATTCTACAGACCAGCCCTACAGCTGTGCCGCCCTCAGGCCTACACCGTGACAAGTATACACCCTGCAGCTGCCCCGGTTATTGCCCGCTCATAACAACAGCACTGCGGAAGTGGCCCCCAGGGGCCAGGGCATCGCATATGTCCTGCAGGAAGTGGTGTGTTCTTCCTAGTCTGACACAGTGCTCTCTGCTGCCACCTCTGTCCATGTCAGGAACTGTCCAGAGCAGTAGCAAATCCCCATAGAAAACCTCTCCTGCTCTTGACAGTTCCTGTTATGGACAGAGGTAGCACTGTGTCAGACTGGAAAGAATACACCAATTCCTGCAGGATATACAGCAGCTGATAAGTACTGGAATACTTGAGATTTTTAATTAGCTGTAAATTACAAATCTATATAACTTTCTGCACCAGTTGATTTAAAAGGAAGTTCCACTTTAAGGGTACGAACACACACACCGTATACGGAGCGTATTTACTGCTGCGATACGCAGCAGATTAGATCTAAATAACTGAACACAGCATCAAATCTGCTGCGTATCTGGTGTGTGTGTTTGTACCCTAAGGGTACAAACCCACTTGACGTATTTGCTGCGTGAATCAGTCTTAAAAATAAGCAGGCAAAACGCAGGTTGGCTTTATACAATTGTTCTGCGTTAAAATACGCAATTGCGTATTTTTGAAGCATGAAGCTACATGCGTTTTTCGCACAGGTTGTTAACAACTGATGCTTTGCTAACAACAAGCTTCACGCTTCAAAAATACGCAATTGCGTATTTTAACGCAGAACAATCGTATAAAGCCAACCTGCATTTTGCCTGCTTATTTTTAAGACTGATTCACGCAGCAAATACGTCAAGTGGGTTTGTACCCTAAGTGTGGGAGGAAACCAGACTAACTGTAGGAAACCCACACAAACACATCATTGATGTATATGGGATGCCCCACCACCACTAGCAACGTGGACCAACGTGTTAAATTGTTAAATGGCCCCAGCTTTATTCACAACCATATGATCTCAGTAACCACAGTTGTCAGATGCAATGTTGGGAAAGTAACATTTAGTTGTGGGGGAGAGGGGGATATATTTTATGGCAGGTAAAAACTGAAGGAATAATTATGTAGCTGCTACCCCCAACTAAAACTTATGTTTTCTTTTTTCTCACCTTCTAAGACCCCAAACGTTTTACTCGTTCTTGCAAAGATCAATGCAATCCCACAGGCGGACTCTACCAGCAGAGAAGTTACAGCAGGCACTGAGGCCTCAGACACCCCAGCCAGCAGCTGCAGCATCAATGACAGCCGCCAAAACTGTTTAGATGTCATGATCGCTATTGATCACAGCTCGGCATGCTGATCATTACTTAGGAGTGCTGTCTGCAGATACCCGCCAGGTACGATGAGGGCTCGGCTCCTAAGCCCATGTCATACTTCCTCAACCCGGATTAATTAAAGAATATAAGTAAAGCAATTAAAGCATTGGTAACATTGAGACGGTCGCTCGGCATTTGATTACTGGTGACTGAAGAAGTTGGATGCAGCCCTAGGGAGTCCTGAAAAAACATGGATGAAGCCTCTAGGCCTATGTTCAGACGAACCCAAATGGTCTCGAGTTTTGCTCATCTCTAATGATTCTGTGTAACCCAAATAACAGGACACGACCCCGCTGTCTGTGAGGACCTGTGATCTTCGGCTGCTCCTATAAATGCCAGATTCGCTGAGGATTAGGAATGTACCGTAAATCTAACAGACATCTGAAAAGGAAGATATAAACACATCAATCACCTGCCAGGCACTAGAAGCCATAAATATTCTGCCAGTGCTTGCATTTGAGATAATAAGCTGTATATTATGAGGATTTGATGTTGGAGCAGACTCTCCTTGCTAAACGTCTTTCTAGAATTTTCCCTGACTCTCCAGGTTAGGAATCCCTTGAAGAGGACCTAAGGGTAAAGTCATATTCAAAATAACCAACTTTTCTATTTACCTGAAAGGGATTTACAGAAATCAGATGAATGGAATGATTTTCAGTCGTAAAAGTTTCCACTCTACCAAGTGTCAATTCATATTAAAGGGGTTTTCCGAGCATAATTCATTCATTGGTGGTCCAGGCAAATTAATAAAAACAGGGTAGCAGGGGTGGTGGGAACATAATAATCAACTTATACGTAAGTATACCTAGCTGTCCCCCACAGCGCCACCACTGCTGTGTCTCAACTTCCTGTGATGTCACAGCCCCACAGGAAGTGGCCACTCCGTGAATGAGGCGGGGAGCCGCTCCTGTGAGGCCATGACATAACAGGAACAGGGAGATACAGGAGACTGTAAGAAGTGGTGCTGCAGATGGATAAATATACGAGAAGGCAGGGGGCTGCCGGAAAATAATATACTTATTCTTACCCATCCCCTGTAGCAACCACTCAGAGTCGGGTATGGAAGAGTCGGGTATGTGATGTACCCAGAATCAAGCCAAAAATGACATCCGGCAGCCATCAGTGTGACCTGACAACATTGCTACGGAGGCACAGGGAGCGGTGAGTTTACTTTGTTTATTATTTTCCTGCCTTCCTCCCATTTTTCAATTTCACAGGGCTTCTCCTTTAAAGGAAAAGTCCAGACATTTTTAAAACTTGGCAGCCGGCAGGGGAAAATTTGATATTAAGCAGGAACTTACCGCTCCCCATGCCTGCTGTGAGCGTCAGGCCCGCCATTGGAACTCCCATGGGCTCTGGCATCTCCCAACCTGGCTGATGCTCTGGCCACTGAGCCAGTCAGCCGGACAGGCATTTTTCCCCCCAGTGATGACACCATCAAACTCGGGAGAAAATGCCTTCTGTCAGGGGTCTCGGGGCCGGTCCCACAGATCACCACGGGCCCCCAAGAGCGGTAAGTTCCTACTCATTATCAACCCCCCCCTGCCCCTGCTGGCTGCTGGTTATTAAAAATGGCCGGACTTCTCCGTTAACTGTTCCTGTAGTGGCTGCCCTGCAGCTGCGACCGGTCACTTGCTAGGTGGATAAGTGTGACTTCTATGGTGGATGGTCGGTGCAATATAGCTCAGCCGGTTTGGAGGTTGTCGTGACGCCAGTGTTAACTCAGCACACAGGTTTAATGGTATACCTGCTGTAAGTTTTTTGTGGCTGGCTATATTGCTCCCCAATGGTCGATGACCTGAAGGGTTGTGATGGGTCCCTTGGGGTCTTATTACGGTGGTCCAGGGTGAAGATATGACCCACCCAGACTGTTGGTACCGCCACCCACATAAAGGGGAAATGACCTAAGGACGGTGTAGCTTGTATGAAGGCGCTGGTGCAATGATCACTAAGTCCAAGTAAAATAACAAGAGTTTGTCTTGAGAGTCCCAACCCCATGAAGTACTGTTCACTGCCGCAACTTTAGAAAAAGAATACTTGAGAAGAATACCTGAGATAGAGTACGTAGGCTCTTGGCTGCTTTGCTCCATCCGGATCAGTTCCTCTGCTTTAGGATACTGTCCTACACTTTTAGAGTTGTTCACGGCGTGGGTTGGGGTGTCTTCTGATTTGTCCTCTCTTTAGTGTTTAGCACTGCATTGTGAGGATAAATGGTGCTTTGAGAATGAAAGTCTCTGTGTTCTCTATAAGCGTCTGTACACTACAGCTGGTCTGTCCCGGACAGGGAACCTGGCAGAGCTAGGCTCCTGGCTAAGCTCAGCAGGGATGCCTCATCTGTGTGTCTTGCTCCACTGAGAAACAAAGAAGAAGTGAACTACACTTCCTCTCCCCATGTGACTACTTCCTAAAGGGTGTATGTAACAACCTCTGTAAGTGGTGGAGAAGAGAGTGTGAAAAGAAAAGAGAATAGAGATAGGTAGAAGAAAAGAGTCTCTCTCATTGGTGTACAGAATCACAAGATACAATACAGTCACCCTTACATGACTACAGCTGTGCAACATATATACATAAATATACATAATACTGGCATCTAGTTGCAAAACTTATACACGACTTCATCACCACTTTACTTTTGAACTACCAGGCTTTTGCGAGGGGTGTTCAAAGTAGAAACACCCATGGTGAGACACCACATTCCCACCACCCCTACCTATCCTTTTTTTGTTTGTTTGTTTGTTTTTTGCCCAGACTATACCTTTAATTCAAGGGATTTTCTTCAAAGTCTTAGAATGTAGTCAAAGGATTGTTTTAGTAACCCTGAGTTGGTTGTGTTAGTAACTTGCTATGACTGTGATGTCACCTACAGGTCATGTATTGTTGAGACAGCCAGTTAAGCAGTAGTTACCATGTTATGTGAATTCAGGAAAGAGGAGGTCCAATTTGTATTTTGTTTTTGTTTGTTTGTTTTTTGTTTTTTTTTGATGAGGGCCTATTTTTTAGCTCTACTTTGGAGTCAGTACATCTCTGGCTTTGCCCCAACAATGTTTCTGCCTAGTGCTCTGACACCAGGGCTCCATATCATCCCATGCTCCTGTTACTGATAGCCTTCATCTTAATGTCATGTGCTTATATCATTCCGTTCTATACTCTGTATTCTGTTACATGATAACAAGTGCTAATATGACAAGTTGCCATTGGCAGAATTGAAATTATTCGAACATACCAATCCTCCCCTCAAAGTCCCATATTACGGATCATGATCCAAGCGGCAGAGATATGATAATATCCTTTTACAGATGACATCATGGAATTATACACTGACAGTCTGCTGGTGATGAATGGTGAGCACTTCTTTCATGACATGAGTCGGGGAAATCTCTATTATTGACATTCGACAGTTAAAAGAAAATATGTGAGCAATTTATAAAAATTCCTGGACCAGATGGATAAGCCCATGAATGGCCCAGGTGCAGCGCGTAATTACTGTCTGCAGTTGTGAAAATGAAAAATTAGCCTGGTTGTGTCATATTTTCACTTTGACTTCACGCTTTTGACTCTATGAACAACGTTTAGTATTAAAGCATGTTCCCTATGGTTACATAAATGCTGGGTGACAACAGTGACTGAAGTGCCCGTACATTATATACTTATATACCCAACAATCAAACCACATGATAGCTCATCAGTCAGTTATCAGCGGGGGGGGGGGGGGGGACATCAGGCACCCACTCACATCAGCTGTTTGGCATTTGCACTACACAGTAAACGTGGCTGGAAGCAGTTGACAATGATCCTTGATCCTGTATTCAACAATACCACAGACACTGCTGATCGGTATAGAGGGGACCTACTGATGTCTATTCAATACAGGGAGGAGTCCCGCCTCGGCCCCTGACTGGTTAAGTGGGCCTGACGTGTCACGACCCAGGTCCCCGCTCAGGCCAAGAAGCAGCCGTGGGACCGCCAACCGGAGCGGAGGACAGTGGACCCCAGCGCTGAAGCGGGGGAGGTAGGTGCATGTTGTTATGTTCACCCACCTCCTTCCCAGCTCTTTTGAAAAAAAGTAAAACAATGAGTCCTTTTCTGGTGAATAGAGATTAGCGAATCTCTGAGCGAAACATGCTTTGGCCCCAACCCGAGCGTGCAGCATTTGATTAACGGTGGCTACAGGAGTTGGATGCCGCCCCATGGCTGTCTGGAAGACATGAATAAATCCATAGGCTATATCCATGTTTTTCAGGACTCCCTAGGGGTGCATCCAATTTCTTAAGCCACCGGTAGTCAATTGCTGCACGCTCGGGTTGGGACCACAACATGCTTATCTCTACTGGTGAGGCTTCCCCTTTAAAGAAGCACTACAGAAGAGATGTGTATTATATCCAGTGCAAAGTTTGAGGGGATGGTGGCCACAAAAGGACATTTCTCTTTGGTGTTCCTTGAAGTTCCATGTTTCATGCCACCTATCAGGCCTTTTACAGTATATGGCTATGTTCACACAACGTCTTTTCATCTCCGCTTAAAATGACGTCCGTCATTTTGAGTCTAAAATAACGGACGTTATTTAGCAGCCTGACCTCCCCTTAGTGCACTGACGAGTGTTTGTACATTATTCTAGCTTGGGTTACTAATTGGACTTTGGATGCGGCTTAATTGAAAAGTCCATTGAATTTAATAGCATGTTCATTATTTTGACGTCCGCTGTAAAAACGTTCGTTATTCAATGCATTGTGTGCATTGGACGTCTGTCTTCCCATTGACTTTAATGCATTGCCATTGCAGCCAATGGGAAGAAGGACGTCCAATGTATCGCGGCAAAAACAGACGTTATTTTAAATATCAGAATCAGCCGCCTTTTCTTTATTTTTATCAGTTTTGGCAGAGTGTTCCTTTAAGATTCAGGGTCACCTTACAGTATTACCAAAATAGAGAAGCATAAGTTGAAATATATGCCTGGTATTTTGTGTTTTTTTTTTTTTACTTTTGCAAAAATGTAATCTGAGATACTTTCCTTTAAGAACAAAAAGGGAATTATAGGTCAAACCAAGTAAAATAGTAAATGCCTGACTAAATAGTTCAGTCTACTTGTAAGAACTGGTGCACTTTAAATATTCCTGCTGATGAAATAACATTTGTTCCTTTTACAGTGCGTTAACTGCTTCAGGGCCATTCGGGATCTGTCTGCAAAGAAGAAGAAAATGAAAGCATTCCTTATTGTCAGACCTTTAATAAATAGATTTTTCAATCCTTCCTTTGGTTTTTAAAGCATCCTAGTAGAAAGGAAGTATGTCAGACACAATTTATGTGGGCTGCAAGGGTTAAATAAGATTTACAATGTAAAATAAGCCATGCTTTTATATTGTGTTAGGTGTGTGAATGGAATTTACACAGACGTGCTGTATTCTAAAAGGATTTTTCTTAAAAAAAATATACTACTTCTCCCTTTTTAGACTGAGGCTTCGGGCCCGCTCTACACATGGCAGGTGTGTGGTTGTGTTTTACAGCTGTCACCCACTGGCAGTAGCAGGGATCGGACCCCCAAGCTTCTCACCACCCACGTGCCCTGAAACCACAGGGTGCTGAGTGGTTGACATAGTAGATAGCATCTACCCCCAGGTCGGCCATGTTAGTATTCCCCATTACACCAGCCAGAGGCAGGATTGTAATAGGATTGTGACCAAGCTATATAGAACTACTACAGTTCATGGAATTAGCAACCGCACCTCAAGCCTTAAAGGACAAGTGCCATGAAAAACTTTTTCCCAGTAATTGAAGCACATTACAAAGTTATATAACTCTGTAATATGCTTCAATCACCTATCTCCCCCCCCCCCCCCTTCCCTGCCTTTTCCCCCCTCCACCCCCCACCAGGAAGTGTCCTAGCTCACACAGACCTGATTACTGTCGTCACGGTCACCAAGCTCTTCTCTCAGCTCCTTCTCCTGTTACACCAGCCTCCCCCCTCCCCTGTCTTGTCAGGTGACAGGCTTGCTCAGCTCCCATTGTCACATCTCACTTGCTTATCTTCCCTCAGACTGACTCCAGCACATAGGCAGCCTCCCCCTCTCCTCATACCCTCTCTCCTGCTGGACTCAGTGAAGGAGTCATGTCACTAGAGAAGATAAGCTGAGCAAGCAGAGTCACCTGACAAGGAGGGGGAGGCTGGTGTAACAGGACCTAGAGCAGCCCTCCTGCTGTTGACTCATCCTCACAAGGAGCTGCCTGGTGACGTTGACGACAGTAATCAGGTCTGTGTGAGTCAGGACACTTCCTGGTGGGGGGTGGAGGGGGGAAAAGATAGGGAAGGGAGGCAGATAGGTGATTGAAGCATATTAGAGAGTTATATAACTTTGTAATGTGCTTCAATTACTGGGAAAAAGTTTTTCATGGCACTTGTCCTTTAATGGTCAAGTGGGACATAAAAAAGGTAAAATAAAATTTTAACAAATATAAGAAAAAAGTATAAAAGTTTTAAACTGTTACTGTTTATAAAAAACTAAAAAATAGACCATAAAACGAATGTACCACCAGTTACATCGCTATGGGCTTTTTAAATTAACAGACCGGCACCGGTGCGGGGATGCCGGTGACGCGGTCATGTCAACTGCTTTCTGCACGCCGGTCTATTCATAAAGCACTGGGGGCCTCTGCTTCATTAGGATCAATTATTGTTTTTATCTTGTTTTTTTTTGTTTGTTTTTTAACTTAACGGGCATGAGCCATGAGCCACAGCTGATTGGTGGGATGCTGGGTGTCTGATCCCACACCAATCAGATATTTACAGGCTGGTTAACCTATTCAAATAATTCATTATTTATCCTGCACTGTGAAAGCCTCAAAAAATAGTACTTAATCTTGTCACCTTGCCTCAAAAATAAAAAGTGCTATCATACTGTATATTAGAGCTGGGTGATTAATCGAATTAATTCGATTAATTCGCCGTCACGGGTCAAATCGATTTCAGTTTTTGATAAAATCGTGAATTCGATTTAGCAGTTTCTTAAAATGGCGCCCGTCATGCTGGTAAAGATAATAGAGCTTCGTTAAGACGAAGCTCTGCCCCCAAGCAGCGTCCTGCGTCATCATCAGTATAAATAGGCAAGGTTTGGCGCCTCCACGCGTTTCCAGACTGACAAGAAGCAGAGGCGGTACTGTGTGTGCTCCTGGTATTTCTGGTGGTGACGCAGGTATGGCTGTTGGGCTGGCCCTCTATTACCTCTCTCTGCTGCCAGGTTAGAAGAGGACTGTCTGTGAAGGGCTGCTGATCATCCCAGCGTGTCAGAGCGCCCCGCCACCCACCTAATTCTCCCACCCGCCATGTTTCAGTTCCCCCCCCCCGCCTGCCCGCCATGTACCAGTTCCCCCCGCTTAGCAAAGTACACCGTAGTCAGTCACCGGTCTGGTCCCACGTTGTTTCCTTCTCCCTGCATGCCGATGCGCGGGTGACATTACAGGTGCCGGCATGCAGGGAGAAGGGAACAACATGGGACCAGACCGGTGACTGACTATGGTAATGCCAACCGGGGGGGGGGGGCTTGGGGGATGCACTGCTAGCCGCGTTCGGGCGGCACTGGGCTCTGCCTTGTGTTGGTGGAGTGTGCTGGCTGGGCTGTGTAGTGCGCCTCAGCTGACAAGGGCGTGATGTTCGGTTTTTGGGATCTAATTATGGTGATGGCAGGGGTTACTTGGCAGTGGGGAGGAGTTCAGTGTGATCGGCTGCGGTTGATGGGTGTGCTGGCTGGGCTGTGCAGTGTGCCCCCTGCCAGGCATATAGTGCCCCCTGTCCAGCTGTCCTAGTGCCCCCCTGTCCAGCTGTCCTAGTGCCCCCCTGTCCAGCTGTCCTAGTGCCCCCCTGTCCAGCTGTCCTAGTGCCCCCCTGTCCAGCTGTCCTAGTGCCCCCTGCCCAGCTGTCCTAGTGCCCCCTGTCCAGCTGTCCTAGTGCCCCCTGCCCAGCTGTCATAGTGCCCCCTGCCCAGCTGTCATAGTGCCCCCTGCCAGGCATAATACGCCCCCCTGTCCAGCTGTCATAGTGCCCCCTGCCAGGCATAATGCGCCTCCTGCCAGGCAAAAAGCACCCCT
The DNA here is from genome assembly GCF_027789765.1 of Dendropsophus ebraccatus. Classification (NCBI taxonomy): domain Eukaryota; kingdom Metazoa; phylum Chordata; class Amphibia; order Anura; family Hylidae; genus Dendropsophus; species Dendropsophus ebraccatus. The sequence continues at coordinate 29,145,730 of NC_091462.1, read as the reverse complement.
TGCCCAGCTGGAATAGGGGGGTTTTAAACACTTGGGGGGAGATTTATCAAACATGGTGTAAAGTGAGACTGGCTCAGTTGCCCCTAGCAACCAATCAGATTCCACCTTTATTTTCCAAAGAGTCTGTGAGGAATGAAAGGTGGAATCTGATTGGTTGCTAGGGGCGACTGAGCCAGTTTCACTTTACACCATGTTTGACAATTCTCCCCCTTAGTTTTTTTTTAAAAGGTTTTTAATTTTATATAAGTTACATACGGTTGTAATTGCTCAGACTTTAGGAACATATATAACGGGTCAGTCAGTTTAACCATAGGGCAAACAACTGCGTAAACACGAAACCCCTTTAAAATAAAAAGAATTGCGCCTTTTTTTAAATTTCACTGCACAAATAATTTTGTCTCCTGAAATGTATTTTTTTTATACCCAACACAGGAACAGGTGCTTAGTCTCAACTAGTTCTTAACTCACTCCTACCAGCTGAACCTAGTCATCTGTACTTAGAAGTTGGAACAATTTCTGTGATTCGTTGTTTTTGTTCACAACTGGGACCTCCGCGATTTTGGTGAGTCACATTTGATTGTAAGTCTGACAATGTACCACTGGTTTGCCCCAAAACATAACCTGCCTAATACTGTGGTGGTCATCGCTTTTTGTTTCAAATAGACTACTCGCCTGTCAAATTTTTGGAAGAAGAGAATTTTTCTGGCTGCTGAGCAAAATACCCATCAAGCAAGTAACCAAGCGAGTGCTGTGCATTGGTAAGTTACACTAAGTTCTGGCGCCAGCCTAAAGCTACAGCATCAAATGGAGAGCGGGGTGGGAAAATGCTGTGCTGGTGCAGATAGTGTCACAGACCCACCTCTGTTACACCGTCAGCCTGGGGAAAAAGATTGTTTTTCATGAAGATGCCAGATTACAGATTACAGAGCAGCGTGGCTCAAAAAAATCTGTCAGATAATCTGTTGGTGTAATAGGGCCCTTACTCTGTGTTCTGTATTTAACAAAAATAAGAAAATCGAGATTTAAATCGAGAATCGTCTAAAATTTCAAAAAAATCGAGATTTTTTTTTTTGCCCATATCGCCCTCGCCCAGCCCTACTGTATATATAATAAAATACTTCCAGAAAATTAAACAGGTCCATTGCCAAAAAGATAAAAAAGAAAGGCTATGGTCCCTAAAATATGGCAACAAAGTACGTTTATCAAAAACTTTAGGAATCAGACATTTTCACCTCTTCCCTTCACTTTTTAAGAGATTTCTTATTGTTGTTTTTTTGTTTGTTTGTTTCAAGTGAAAGCTATAAAGTTTCCACTCAGATATTTCAATAATCTTCTTCCGGCTTCCATATGGCTTTATTTTAATGTAATTTTTGTTATTGTACTTGTCTTGACTTTACCTTTTCCTTTAAACTACAGACAGTTCAAAAATGTTCTTACAGAATCACTTGCAGACTGGTTGGAAGTCTTAGGGCCCTATTACACCAACAAATTATCTAACTGGAAAGACTGAGATTTCTTCTCTTTTCAAATCCATTCCTGGCTTTGGCTTAAAAAAATCTGTCAAATAATCTGTTGGTGCAATAGGGCCCTTAGGCAATGTTTACACACAGTACAATAATACCAAAATACGGCTGTCATTTTCAGTGAAATGTCAGTTCACACAATAGAGCATGTGGCTCCAGACGCACGCTCCATTGCGTGCAGCGGTGAATTGGGATGCAGGCGCACACGGGTATGCCCGCATCCTAAATCAATAGAAATAAAAATTGCCGCTGCACACAATGGAGTGTGCGGCCGGAGCCGCACTCTCCATTGTGTGAACTGACAGGTTCTCTGCTGGCCTTATTTAATGAATAGCGTCCTCAATGTCAGTTTTTTGCGGTGCCGCTAGGGATCCCGGCCTAAGTGTATACTATGGGGGAGATTTATGAAAGGGTGTAAATATACACCTGGTGTAAACTGCCCACAGCAACCAATCACAGCTCCTCTTATATTTTACCAGAGCTGAAAGCTGAGCTGTGATTGGTTGCTGTGGGCAGTTTACACCAGGTGTATATTTACACCCTTTCATAAATCTCCCCCATAGGCCGGGATCCCTAGCGGCGCCACAAAAAACTGACATTGCGGTCGCTATTCATTGAATAAGGCCCGCAGAGAACCTGTCAGTATGTGTATACACTCCGGCTGGGATTCCCTGAGCTGCAGCACATTGTAAGTTCAGTAGTAATCACGACCATTGTTGAAAATCGGCAACAACGGCCATGATTACTACTGAACTTACTCTAAGGCTGTGTTCCCACTAAGTAATAATATCAGGGAAGGTGAATGTCTTGCAAAATAGACGGTTGTTAATAATAGTAGGAACATAGCCTCACACTGAAAAATACACTTAGGCGGGAGATTCATCAAAGGGTGTAAATTTTAGACTGGTGCAAACTGCCCACAGCAACCAATCACAGCTCAGCTTCCAGCTCTGGTGAAAGGAAAGAGGAGCTGTGATTGGTTGCTGTGGCAAGTTTGCACCAGTCTAAATTTTACACTCTTTGATAAATCTCCCCCTCTATGTTTACCTCAAAATTAGGTAAATTATTGCGGTATTATTTACTGTGTGTGAAAAAAGCACTTTATAAGCATTTCCTGTAATAAGTGTATATTGGTGATTTGTATAACTTTGGGGGGGGGGGGGGATTAAAATACTTTAACAAAAATTTTCGCTGGACTTCTCCTTTAACCCCTTAAGGTCAAAGCCAATTTTCGTTTTTGCACTTTTGCTTTTTCCACTTTATGTTTAAAAGTCCATAGCGCTTATTTTTTGCGAAACCAATTTTACTTTGCAATGACAGGCATTATTTTTCCATAACATATGCTGTGAAACTGGAAAAAAATCATTGGTGCTGTCAAATTGATAAAAAAATGAATTTGTTTTGATTTCGGGAAATTTTGCATTTACGCTGTTCGCCCTATGGTAAAACTGACTTGTTATGCATGTTCCTCAAGTCGTTACGATTACGATATGTAACATGTATAACTTTTATATTATCTTTTGGCTTGTAAAAAATTCAAACCATTGTTAACAGATATATGTTCCTTAAAATCGCTCCATTCCCATGCTTATAGCGCTTTTATTCTTTGGTCTATGGGGCTGTGTGAGGTGTCATTTTTTGCGCCATGATGTGTTCTTTCTATCGGTACCTTGATTGCGCATATATACGACTTTTTGATCACTTTTTATTACATTTTTTCTGGATTTGATGCGACCAAAAATGCGCAATTTTGCACTTTGAAATTTTTTGCCGCTTACGCCGTTTACCGTGCGAGATCAGTAATGTGATTAATTAATAGTTCGGGCGATTACACGCGTGGCGATACCAAACATGTTTGTTTATTTGTTTATTTATTTATTTTTATTTATAAAATGGGAAAAGGGGGGTGATTTGGACTTTTAATAGGGGAGGGGATTTTTTATTAATAAAAAAACCTTTTTACTTTTATTTTTACTGTAACTAGAAGTCCCCCTAGAGATCAATGCTGTGTATATATACAGCAAAGATCGATGAGATCGGTCATAGATTGCTATGGCCTGCTGCAGGCCATAGCAATCTATTGCCGAGCCGGGATCAGCGTCGGAATGACCCGGAAAGGCCCGGGCCGGCCAGAAGAACGGATCTCCCCGATCGCGGGGGGAGATCCGTCCCACTAGACACCAGGGACGTGCGGAGCAAAGCCTCTAAGTGCAGCTGTCAGGTTTGACAGCTGCACTTAGAGGATTAATTAGCCGGCGCGGCAACGGGACCCGCGCCGGCTAATAGAGGCACTGCCCGGCTAGACATGTCAGCCGGGATCAGCGCCGTTCAGAGCGGGGTCCCGGCGGGACCCCGCTCTGAACACCCCCCGCGGCACCATGACGTATGAGATACATCATGGGTCGCTAAGGGGTTAAAGGGGTAGTGCGGCGCTAAACAATTATTCACAAAATAACACACATTACAAAGTTATACAACTTTGTAATGTATATTATGTATGTGAATGGCCCCCTTCCCCGTGTTTCCCCCCACCCAAGCCAGACCCGGAAGTGTGATGCACTATACTTACCTGATTCGTGTCGACCCCCGTTCGCTATCTTGGGACAATGATGTAATCTTCGGGCGGCCAGCCGAACCGCTCCATCCGTCCCTCGTGTCGGCCCCCCTCTGCCGCGTCATCAGCTGCTCAGCCACGATTGGCTGAGCATAACTGTGCTCAGCCAATCGCGGCTGAGCACAGTTATGACGCGGCAGAGGGGGGCCAGCACGAGGGACGGATGGAGCGGTTCGGCCCAAGATGGCGGACGGGGGTCGACATGAATCAGGTGAGTATAGTGCATCACACTTCCGGGTCTGGCGTGGGTGGGGGGAAACACGGGGAAGGGGGCCATTCACATACATAATATACATTACTAAGTTGTATAACTTTGCAATGTGTGTTATTTCGTGAAAAATTGTTTAGCGCCGCACTACCCCTTTAAGTTACTTTGTGAGCCTCAAGTGATTAGAAAATCATTTTTTACTTTTTTAACATAAAACATAACCAAAACTTCTTAAATTTAGCATCAGCATTTTCGATCTTACCTGTAGATGAACATATAGGGGACATTTATGAAGAAAGGCTTAAATAAAGCTCCGCCTTCTTTTTCCTGGCCAAATTTACTAAGAGGTGCACGAGCGAGCAGGCGTAAATCATGGTAAATCAGGAGCTGGTAGGAGGGCACACCTCGACCCCCTGTGCACCCCACCACCACCACCTGCCCATTAGGCGAGCAGGCGATACGGCTGGTGTAAGAATCACTGGTGTCATTTTTTCATATCACCCTACTTAAAAGTTATTTAAATTTTTAATACATCATGGGGGAGATTTATCAAACATGGTGTAAAGTGAAACTGGCTCCGTTGCCCCTAGCAACCAATCAGATTCCACCTTTCATTTTTCAAAGTATCTGTGAGGCATGAGAGGTGGAATCTGATTGGTTGCTACGGGCAACTGAGACAATTCTATTTTACACCAGTTTGATAAATCTCCCCCCATATGTTAAAATAAATGGTACTAAAAATAATATAACTCATCCCACAAAAAACAAGCCCCTATCCAGCTATGCTGATGAGAAAAGATATAAAAACTAAAAACTCTACTGCCAACAATTGTCTTGTCAAGAAGAGGTTAATAATGCTTTTTTGTTTCATACTTTATGATATGATGTAATGTATGTGCAACTGCATGTTCATTCTTCACTATGTAGGAAAAGTAGTAATATTAATAGTAATAAAGATAATGAGACTAGGGGTGGGTGAGGGGGGCTACATACCCCTTTCTGTGCTCGGATATGTCTGATAATTCCCCAATGCTTTATCTTATTACAGTCATTCTTTTGACTATGCAGCAGACAATTGCACTATGCGGAGTCAGCTTTACTGCAGACATATGTAAGAAATGCAGAAGCGAAATAGTCGGCATACTGTGCGAGGGGAAAGGTCTAAAGGCCAGCTAACCCCAAAGGTTAGAGGTGAGGGTACATTCCTAAACAGCTATAGGAAGATCTGCACAATAAGTAGCTAAATACTACTATGGTAAAAGAAGAATAAATAAGCTATCAGGATATTATATTCTATATATCAGAATACACTGACCAGCCAAAACATTAAAACCTAATATTGTGTATACCCTCTTGTGGCACCAGAACAGATGGACTGGACTCTAAAACAACTGAGAAGGTGCCCTGTGGTATATGGAACCAACACAAAAAGCTGGGTCCAGGTCCATCTGTCATTGTCACTCCCATGGACAAATCACACAGCTGCTATACATGGCGCAGAACATACACAGCGTAGAAGATGTCAAGGTATACCAGCAGAACAAATAAAAAACAAATATAGAATGTATGAGTGTTGTTATATATCCTATGGTGAGAGGTATTGCTGGTCAATTGGGTATATTGAAGGGTATGAGAGGGTACGACCAAAGTTATTAGGGGCAAAAGAGGTGAAGCAAATAAAGTAAGGAAGGGATAGCTGTATACTCAATCCAAGGTTGCCAGACATTGTTATATATATTCAAGGTATCAACCCATGTAGCTTCAATTTTCTCATAAAGCATTACTGTAAGTGTATATGGTTCACCTTATCTATGATTGTTTCAATTGATAAAGTTATGGACCTCCATTTTGCTGCTACATGAATTCTAGCGGCCATAAGTATTGGGATTGGGTAATTTTATGTTGCCTATTAAAGGGGAACTATCAGCACAACAAATCTAACCCTGCGGATAGCCCCCTATAGCGCTGGGGACGCTGAGGAGGAAGGTATGTGTTACCTTCCTCCTCTGTGCCGCTCACGATTGCAACAACAGCCGTGCTTAATACGAAAATATACATTACCTTGCCTTCTATGGAATCCCGGCCGGAGCGTATACACATAGGATAGGTAACTGTGAATACCGTGATTATAACTTTTTTTCTTTTTCTGTTAATGACTGGATAGTCTGATATTTTGGGTAGTGCGATAGTGATACATTTTTGTAACCCAAGCAGTGAGTGCCTCAACTCCCCAGATGCTTCTCCAGACATCTCCCACCACTGCCATGCATGTGTTGCTGCCATCTTTCCTACTTGTGATGCTGGATGTTGGATGACCGCTGCTTCCCTCAGACCCCTAATTTAACGCCTTCACCAAAAACTGCTCTAGGCAACTGGCACTAGTACCAGACGGTTTGCTGGTTAAACTTTTTTTTAAACTCTTTTTAAGTCCCCCTAGAGGACTATTACAGTGTCAGTGGTATGCCATTGCATAGCATTGATCAGTGTTATTGGCACTCTGCATGTAGAGTCTGTCTAAGACAGACTCTAGATGCAGATCCCCGATCCAACAGCATGGAGGTAAATATTATACCTCCATCTGCCTGCGGAAACTGATTGGGGTCCCCGCAGGGGCATTGGCAGTAGGAATGTATATAGCCATATGGCTGGCGCGTAGGGGTTAACATCCAACATAATGGCCTTTAGCATACCATCTGCTACCCTTAAATTTAGATTGTTACTTAGTTCCCACATGAGCAGGTTCAGACATCTTTCACCCAATGTCTTTGGCTAGATTCTTTTTCCTTTACCTTTGTTGACCCTACTTTGAGACTCATCGATCTCTCATGTTATGGCGGCCATAATGGTAATGATGCTGACGGAGATTGTGACAGGAGCTATTCAGGCAACATATATCTATTAACTCTTTTATAGGCTACAGAATCCGGTGTACCAATTTTTAAAGCTACTTTATGAATGAAGGCCATGAGGATATTTCAGATAATAAGCAGCTTTGTTTCCCAGACTACAAGTCTAGAGGTGCAGGGAGACATTTTACATACCTAGAATTCTATAAAGGAAGCTGGTGTACGCTGTATTCATCTAACTGCAAAATTACTGAGGCCCTAACTAAGCTTTATGGACAGATTTACACCTGGGAAGCCGCGTATCTGGAGGGTAGGAGCCATTTAGAGAAAAAGCTATTTGCAGAAGAATGTGCTGCTTAATGAAATGATGAGTCTGTAGCACAGTTACTATGTAAGTCCCTGCACCCAGAACATGGAATCTGCTTCGTAAAGTTACAGGTGGAAGCAAGGATATTAGCAGCTGAGGTACATCCCTCCTTGCCCGAGGCACATAGTTAAATGGTGCCCTCTTCCGCCATCTTCAAAACAGGCAAGTACAGGAATAAACTTCATACATGTCCAAATATTGCCCCATAGCTGAGGTGAAATTCTCATCCATTGCCTCATGGAGCAACCCTGAATAGTAGTCCACACTACAATACCATGGGCAGCAGCTAGATGGGCTGGGAGTCAGTCAGTAAGGCCCTGGTAGGTTGTCATAGGTATCTGGAGCCATGCTGGCAGCAGAGCGTCCCACAACTGCTGGTGGGTATACGGGGGATGACCCATAGAGAAAACATAATGATTGAGGGGATCCCACAAGCGGTCACATGGGTTGAGGTCCAGGAATTAGGCAGGTAGGGTAGTATTTGGAAATTTTGGTCATGTTGTGTTTAGAGATGATCGTACAGCGCTGATGTTCTGGTTCGTACTACCTCAAACCATCAGTAATTGACTACCGCAGTCTTCCCGTTCCGTGAGGAAGGTGGAGACAGCTCGAGTCCCGCCTGGAAAACAGGAATGCAACCTATGGCCTAGGCTGTATTCCTGTTTTCCAGGCTGGACTCAGGCTGTCTCCACCTTCTTCACGGAACGGGAAGACTGCAGGAGTCAAATACCGATGGTTCGAGTTCGTACTAACCTGAACATCAGTACTCTTCGATCATCTCTAGTTGTGTTAGGCCTCATTCACACGTTCAGTGGCGTCAAGCACAAATCCCATAGACTTCTATTGGTAATCCGTACCGCAATCCCTGCACTAGGACATGTCCTATTTTTTGCGGTAGGGTTTGCAGATCCACAATAAAACGAACTGTTTGAATAGCTCAAAAGAAATCAATGGACATTTAGTTGATCCATGGCCGGGGACCTGCAATCACAGACAACTTTGCGGGATGTGTGACTAAAGCCTAAGGGTACTATTACACGCAATGATAATCGGCCGAATCAGCCCTATCCGTCCCATTATCTTTCTGTGTAATAAACACAACAATGAGCCGATGATCCTTTTCATCGGCTGATCGTTGATATAGGTTCAGACCTATAATTGTTGGCCACCGACAGCGCACTGCTATGTGTAACAGCGGTGTGCGGCCGGAGGCTAACAATTTGCAAAAGAAATACATTACCTATCCATGGTCTAGGGCTCCTTCTGCTCCTCTTCTCCCCGGGTCCCGCACGCTCCAACTTTGCACACCTTCATAGCCAACGTTCACCTCTCCATTTCCATGTGCCTTATTCGCAGTAGTGCCATTTGTTTACTCACAGCACACTTTCACCACAGCAGAACCAGGCAGTTTAAGAAATACCACCACCCTTATTATTATCTCATTTTGCAACTCTCATACCCATGCAAACAACGAGGTATACTTTTGCAGATAGCCTATATAGGCACCCCTTTTATACACACCACACCAGCTCTCCACACGTGACATCTTTCACAAGCTACTCGCTGCCAACATTAAGGAAGAAGTGGCCATAATAATGTAACTCAGCTGTGTAATACTGCCACATCCTGACTCCATATTACCACTGCCTAATGGTTCAATAATACCAACATATTGTTACTGAATAGAAAACCACTATACAGAAACCAACATTAGCCCCATACAAAACCAATACACATAGACCAACATAAGCCCCATACAAAGACTATATAGTGATTACAGTAGAATTACATTCACAGGTGAGATTTTCTTTTTTTATTTCTTTTCCTTCTTGCCCAGACAGCTGTGATTACTTCTTCTAGCCACAATTTGTGTAGACAACCTTTGCTTATTTATTATCTTTATACAAACTCCCCATCCGCTAGTTGATGATAGTGCCTCCTTTTGTACCCCACACAATAATCGTGCCCCTAAAACAGTAATAGTATCCCCGCTGTGTCCCACAGGGAGACAATTGCTACTGCTCTGTCAAAGGGAAGCAGCACTCACCTAGGGATCCAGAGCCTGTAGCCCAGGGGCTGAAGCAGAAATTGTGAGGTGTGTGAAGCCATGGGCCCCAGGCAGCCACCCAATCTGCCCATATTGTGATGTGCCACTGGGCAGAGGATGAGATAGGATAAAATGGGATGGGATGTTGCTGCTCCTGTTTCTGGTCCTACACTGTGTAAGCTCCACTCTGCAATCTGCTGCCTGAGGCAAGATACTCATCTTACCTAATGGCAGATACAGATGGCCAGCCTTGATCCAAACTTTACCCTTAGTACAGTTTTACTGCTACATTCCCACGATGTTCTAAGGTTTGCAAGCAATGGCTGTTGTAAAACAACGGCCCGAATTAATGATCATGAACACTAATTTGGGCCATTGTTTTACAACAATGGCCGTTAGCGCTTCTCGGTACATCGTGGGAACATAGCCTAATGCTTATTACATATAAGTTATTATGCTAATACAAATAACACATATATATTCCTGATTTCCTAATGAGCTTGTTTGTGGTTGGGTAAAAAATTCCATTACACTTTTCTAAAAAGTATATGGTAAAAAATTCCATTATACTTTTCTAAAAACAGTGCCACTCTCTCCCCTGGACTTTGTCCAGCATTTCATCTCACCAACCTTAAAATGGACACTGCTTAGAGTGTTTTCAGTGGGCATCACATAGTTCAATAAGTTCATTATTCTATAGACCTTGAATGGAAGACCAAAGATTTTTGGATGACAACAAGTGATTTGTTATTCCTCCACAGGTGTCGGATGTATCTCGGGTCAGTGGTGATAACAGGTCAGCCAGGTAGAGGCTGTAGACTGTAGTAAAATCATATACAGTAAACTACAGAGCCAAAGGTCAAGACACCAGCAGCCAATGCACACACCACAGGCAGATAGATTATTGATGGTATCTGAGCACGCTTCATTTTATCGGCTTTGTTCATCTGAAAAGATCAGGGCATATGGTAGACTTTACTGTGTCCACATTCTCATTTTTAAAGGCCAAATGCTATTGGATCCATTATTATTTTACTTGTTTTGGACTTGCCTATTTTTCCAAGTGAAGTCCAAATAGTAATGTAATTTATTCAATGTTAGACTGGCCCACCAGAGGACAAGGGAGCTGGTGGGCCCGAACTATGGCAAAATTATAGGACCCATAAAGTCCAACTATGAAAAACCTACACTGAGCGTGACAGTAGACCAGGCCCCTTGCTCATGTTGTTTACTATTTGTTTAAAGCTTTTTTCCTAATTATCCTACTCATTTTTCTATACCCTGAGGACTAGAAGGAAGTGAACATAAAAACCAAGGGGTTCATGACATATGTGAATAGAAAAGAAGGATACAAAAGAGCTGCATGTGCAGTTCAATAAAAAAAAAAATAGCATATAGATGAAAACTATAGTCATGCACACTCACCTGGAGGGGTCGTACACAATTAGGCACTATTCTAATGTGCGCAGGTAGTTATATATAACAGGGTTACTGCCGGCCACCTTCCAATCCCCAGCTGGGTAACCGTTGCAAAGTAGAACTGCAGCGAGTTGAGAAAAAAGTGGTGGGTTCCTGTTGGTGCCAAACCCTCATGTGTAAACCAGCAAGGTGTCCTAAACTTACCAAGAGGTTGCTCACAGCTCCTGGAGTTAAGTCACACGTTATTAATATGCTACACGTTTCGAGGGTGAGAATCCCCTCTTCATCAGTCATCTATGTTGGAGACACCTGGCTGGTTTTCAAATGAGGGTTTGGTGCCAACAGGAATCACCACTTTTTTCTCAACTCGCTGAGGTTATAAGGGGTTCATGACATAAGGGTATCAATGCAAATCTTAATATAACAGACTATGAAGTAGTAGGAATGAATTAAAGTGGAAGTCCAAGGAAAAAATATTGTTTTCAAATCAGCTGGTGTCCTTGTTCCTCACGTAGTATGAACATCCTTCATAACAGAACCAAAAAAATACTGCTCCAATTTTTTTATGTAAGGGTCCAATAGGTTTTGTAAAGGAAAGAAGAACATTTTGATGTTTTCTGAATGCAGCCAACATTGTACCCTACAGCTATATATATATATATATATATATATATATATATATATATGAATTAGGGATGGTCCGAACCGGTAGTGATTTCCGCTGTCTGCCCGCTCCGTGCAGCAGGCGGATTCAGCGGGAGGACCGCCTGGAAAACTGGGATACAGCCATAGCTGTGGCTCTGAGCCCCTGGACACTCCCTCCCTGCTTTGGCACACCTCCCATACCCTGGTCTAAGCTGTGCTATTGGTTCCTACTTGAACCTGCTGCTCTATCTACAGGAATGTCACTACTATTAGATCTGCAAGTCCCAGCGTACCCGATGGTCATACACATGTCAGCCCAGTGTATGGCCATCGGGTCTGCTGGGACTTGCAGTTCTAATAGTTCTAATAGTAATATCCCTCCTGTGGGAACATCACAGGGGGGATTATTACTATGGGGGCAGCACAGGAGGGATTATTACTATGGGGACAGAGCATAGGGGGCATTATTACTATGGGGCAGAACACAGGGTGAATTATTACTATATGGAGGGGCACAGCAGGGGGCATTATTACTATATGAAGGCACAGCAGGAAGCATTATTACTATATGGGGCACAGCAGGGGATCCTATATACAGGGGGCAACCCACATACCTACTGACTTTACTGCACATGACACAAAAAAGTTGAAGTGTGGGGCCTAAGATATTTGTCTGGCAGGTTTCTTGTTGCTGCAAAAAATCATCCTGGTTGTCTGGGACAAATCATGAGGAAAAGGAAAGTGAACGCCTCAGAAGACATCAACTGTGAGTCGCTGAATTACTTTTTTGCCTTAAGTTGAAAAAGGTTGGGTAACACTACTCTATTCCATAATACACACACTGCTTCTTCATAACTTTTATCAAGATTCATCCTGTAGTCCAAATTATCTAGAAACGGCCCTGGAGAGCATTGCCGAACCCAAACAGTTCGGCAAGTCTGCTCTTTGGGTCTTCTTTTATGTGGTTTTTAATTTTATTTTTATTTTTTTACTATTCAGGGGGCCTAGATCATAGATTGGAATGACTTGATATCACTACAAATGGTTCTATTTAAGGAACATTCACTGGTTTCATCGTCCATAAGTAATTATTTCAGTCCATCTCTTATTTTTGCTACACCAATATCAGACAGTGAATGGCCATCTCAAAGCTCTACACCCAAAAAGCCTAGTGGCAAACAAACCTGAATCTTCCAGAGGTGCATTCTTCAGTGACAGCTCCATTCTACAAAACTATTTTCGCCTCCAGGATGTAACTTGGAATAGCGCGCCTATCCTGACCACAGCTGGCTCTGGTTTTTAAAAGAACACCATTCTGCTAAATGCAGAGCGAAATAGTTTCAGCATCGGAAACCAGCTGCATTTTACGAGCAGTTTTATTAGGAATTGAAGGGTCTGTAAGTAAAATGACGAGTGGAATTTTCCTCGGTAGGATCCAAAGAAAAAAAAAGACGACAATTGAGGAGTTAATCTATATCTATATACTTTTGTTTTGTACATAAGACGCGGGGGTAATTTATCCTCTAAGAAGCCAGATGCAAGTAAACAAACATAAAAGATATTATAACCTACACAAACAAGTTTATATTACTTGACGGAGGCAATAGAATAAAAGGCTAAATGCTATAAACACATTGCCTGCCACAAATGGATTTCACGCTGAGACGGCGAGTTTCAGCATGTGAGATACAAGATGAATCACGGCATGAGTCTCTTTTATATTCTGGTTTGTGCTATACCTGCTGTCAGATGGATACTGGGATGAGACAAGGATAACGTATGATCAGATGCTTTTTTCTTCGGGTTTACTATCACTATTATAGAGAGCCAAAAATCTCCTACAGGGTTTGCTTTATTACTTTTGTAAGAAATTTTTGGAATTTCTATTTTCTGCAGAAATAAGGAAGGTCGTAACAAGACTAGAAATGTTGAGAGAGAGGGTGCCGCGTATATGTATAGACAGGTTAATTAGCATAATAACTAGTTCAATCCATTTATTAATACAATTAGAGATGAGCAAAGTGAATCAAGATTCGCTGTGAATCGTGCTTTCAATTTGCAAAGCGAATTACCGCCGATCCGTTAAGGAAATTCGTAAAAAAAATGGCGGCTGCACATGCTATCTGGAGCGTCACTGGGTGGGAGAAAGGGATTAGCCATAATCTCTAGCACCTGTCCAATCAGCTGTAAGCCCCTCTGTGATGTCAGCACCTCCCCCTCTATATAAGGCGGTTCGGTAATGGAGGTGGCCAGTCGGCTGTGTGTGGAGGAGAGAGCAGGATGGCAGCAGTTAGAGCAGAGCAGGGAGAGACTAAAGGCCATATTACACGAAGCGATTATCAGCTGTATTCATCCAATACCAACCGTTACAGCTGATAATCGCTTGGTGTAATAGAAGACAATGATCAGCCGACATGCACAATGTTGAAACAACTATCAGGATAGCAGCGATATGCTGCCATTGCTACATTTAATAGGAGCAGTGTCAGCAGACCACCGCTATCTTCTATGGGCTGCCCGGACGATCTAGTAATCACCCGGGCAGCCCCCCTGCAGCTCCCTGGGGCCCCCCTGGCTCTTACCCGCTCGCTGCCGGCGTGTGTAATAGCACTGGCAGCGAGCCGGGGGACAAGGAGCAAGCAAATCGCGCTGTGCAATAGGGGCTTAACAGAGCGATTTAGGGACAGAGAGGAGAGAAATGGAGGAAATTGGATAACTGACTGGCTGATTGACATTTTTTAAAATTGTGATTTTCCAATTTTTTAAACTTTTACAACAACATGCTTTAACAAATTTGTCCGAGTTTGACCGAAAATTTGCCAAGCTATGTGCCCACTGCGTAGTTATATTGGGGAAGGCGGTTGACTTGTAAATAGATGGCTGATAATACTGATCATGATCATTATTAGCGGCCATGTGAACTCAGCCTATAGGGCAGGGGTAGGGAACCTTGGCCCTCCAGCTGTTGCAAAACTACAACTCCCATCATGCCTGGACAGCCAAAGCTAAAGCTTTGGCTGTCCAGACATGATGGGAGTTGTAGTTTGGAAACAGCTGGAGAACCAAGGTTCCCTACCCATGCTATAGGGGTTGTTTGGCTTTAAAGACCAATATATACACTACTAGTGAATTCTGCTTAAATAAAGGAGGTTGACAGCTATGTGGTGGCCATGTGATGTGGGAGATGGGTGTTGTAGTGTAGGGCCAGCTAAGCAAAGTAGTACTCTAAGTAGAGTCTATAGTATCACAATAGCTTGAGGGCTTCAGCTTGACCCTGAGCACCTTCTTGATAGTCTCAGCAACCTTTGCCAATGGGGCTTTGCACATGTGAGGTTAGTCCTTGACTCCAGTGCACTTTATGGTAATGGTGTCTGGGGGCAGGTGAGCCTGTGAGGTATAAATTGGACACAACAAAGGTGCAAACTTGAGCCAGGAACAATATTTTCAGTAAGGGTATGTTCACACACGTTGGAATTTCATTGCAGTAATGAAATGAAGGGTGGCTGGGCAGAATGTACATTATGAATTACAGCAATATAATACCTAAAGTGTCACTGTCGGGTTTTTTTGTTTGTTTGTTTTTTTGAGAAATCAAAGTACAGGCGATTTTAACCCTTTGAGGACCAGGCCCAAAATGACCCAGTGGACCACGCAAATTTTAATCTTAGTGTTTCCGTTTTTCCCTCCTCCCCTTCTAAGAGCTCTAGCACTCTCAGTTTTCTATCTACAAGCCATGTAAGTGCTTGTTTGTTACAGGAATAGTTGTACTGTGTAATGGCGCCATTCATTTTACCATAACATGTATGATGGAATCCCAAATATATTATTTATGAAGATATAAATTGGTGAAATCGTAAAAAAGAATGCAATATGGTAACGTTTGGGGGGTTCCTGTGTCTACGTAATGCACTATATGGTAACAGCGACATGACACTATTATTCTATAAGTCAGTCCGAACACAACCATATGCAGGTTACACAGATTCTCTAATGTTATATATATTTTTTTTAAATGAAATCCTTTTTTTTTTGGCAATTAATTATAAATAAAATGGGCCTATTGTGACGCTTATAACGGTTTTATTTTTTCACCTATGAGGCTGTATGGGGTGTCATTTTTTCCGCCATGATCTCTAGTTTTTATTAATACCATATTTGTGAAGATCGGACGTTTTGATCACTTTTTATAATTTTTTTTTCTATATAATGTAACATAAAATCGGTAATCCGCGCACTTTTTCCCCTCTTTTCGTGTACGCCGTTCGCCGATCACAATGATGCTTGTTATATTTTAATAGATCGGACAATTACGCACGCTACGGTATATTATATGTTTATTTGTTTATTTATTTTTATATGTTTTATTTATATAATGGGAAAGGGGGTGATTTCAACTTTTATTGGGGGAGGGGTTTTGGGGTAGTGTGTTAGTGTTTTTAACTTTTTTTTTTACACATTTGAAGTCCCTTTGGGGGACTTGTACATCCAGTACTTGGATTTTTACACTGATGATTGCTATGCCATAGGCATAGCATTGATCAGTGTTATCGGCGATCTGCTCATTGAGCCTGCCTGTGCAGGCTCAGTGCAGCAGATTGCCGATCGGACCGCACGGAGGCAGGTGAGAGACCTCCGGCAGTCCGTTTTACCGATCGGGACCCCCGCAGTCACACTGCGGGGGTCCCGATCGGTAAGTGACAGGGGACTCCCCCTGTCACTTACACTTAAACGCTGCGGTGGCGCCGCGATCGCGGCGTTTAAGGAGTTAATGACACGCGGCAGCACGATCGCTGCAGCGTGTCATTACCAGTGAGGTCCCGGCTGCTCACTGCAGCCGGCCCCCACCTCCTATGAAGCGCGCTCCGCTCCGGAGCACGCTTCATAGCGGGAGAAACACCCAGGGCGTACAGTTACGCCCTAGGTCGTCTGGGGACAGACTTCCATGGCGTAACTATACGCCCTGGGTCATCTAGGGGTTAAGAAATGTTGTTATTGGGTTTATTAGGCAAATATGCCATTATCTGCATTCAAAAAGCCTTTCCCCAGGTCCCCCCTCCCTCCTCTCTCTCATTTACTGCTCATTATCAGGAAATCTCGACTCTTTTACATCAGTCGAGCCCTGTGTAACCTATGGAGAGGAGAGAGGAGGAAGGAGGGAGATTAGTCGCCAGCAGAGAGCAGAGAACAAAGGATTACACAGTGGGAGCTGTGTGAAAGCCAGTATTCAGAGGTCAGAGAGGTCAGTGCTGTCTTCAGAGGAGATAGCCCGGTGATGTAGCTGTAAATTAACTCTTTGTTGTCCTGTTTTGGTGCCTCATTTCCCTCCACCCCTCCCCTCTCCATAAGAGAACCATGAAGACAGGGGGGAGAGCTTCAAACAGCTTTTCCGGCTAATAAACCCAATTACAAAGTTTCTTAAAATCGCCTGTACTTGATTTCTGAAAAAAAAAAAAATTAAACGACAGTGACACTTTAAAGACTGCAATTAAAGGATGCGGTAATGCAATGAAAATGCATGGGTGAAGCTAAAGAAGATTGCAATAAAGTATACAGTCTTTTAAGGCTTAGGATGATGGAATGTTTACACAAGTTTGGCTTCAGTGTATGAGAACAGCCTACTTTTCCCTTGGTAGCTCTTAGTAAAGGAGGGTTTAGTTAAACTCCAGAGAAGACGTTAGGCACTTTTTAAATATTACTTTAGGAATACAGTTTAGAAATTGATTATTTAGGCTATGTTCATACAGCGTAAATTAACGGCCGTTGTTTTCACCCGGCCGGACACGTACGCCTGAAACTACAGCCGTAGAAATACGAGCATATGGGCTAGTCGCGAAACTACGTCCGTCGTTTAAATTTGCTTCCTAGCATGTTTCTAAGCGGGCTGACACAGGTCATTTACTTAAAATACTGCGCCCAGCCAGAGAAACCACTCAGAACATTTTTTACATTAAAATCAAGTTTAATTCGGCAGATATAAGTTTTACGTTCGCGGCCGCATTGAAATCCAAGGCCGTTGTTGGAGCATTACCAGCTGGAAATAATTGACATGTTCATTTT
Organism: Dendropsophus ebraccatus; assembly: GCF_027789765.1. Taxonomy (NCBI): domain Eukaryota; kingdom Metazoa; phylum Chordata; class Amphibia; order Anura; family Hylidae; genus Dendropsophus; species Dendropsophus ebraccatus. The sequence goes on along the minus strand of NC_091462.1, from coordinate 29,128,004 downwards.
TCACGGGGCCGTATAAACAACGGCCGTTGTCTGATACGTAGTGTGCATTGTACGACCGTAGTTCGTATATATTGCAGCCAAGTTTATAAACCTCAAAACAACGGCTGTAGTTTTGCAGCGAGGATTACGGCCGTTGTTTTACGTAGTGTGAACATAGCCTTATACCGCGAGCTACTATTATACAGGTTAGCTCCCTGTGGTCACCACTTTTGATTACTCATGGTTGGATGTGCTATAATTCCCTATGGCAGGGTGTAAGGTCATAATGATTTATGGATGTCCCATAGCACTATCTCTAGCAGGGGCAGGGTTTACTATCTTTCTGCTGGCAGAGAATAGTGCACAGGAGCTAAGTCACTGGCCTGAGCCAGGCTACAGCTTTCACTACAGTTGGGAAGAGAGGTTAGAACTTTAGGTTGGGACTCCTCCCATAGAACTATTCAGTAGCTTCTAGCCAGTGTGGAAAAGTCATGTGACCTACTTCTCATACACGTACAGATGTATATAGGTCCTATAGCTCTCTAACATACCAGCCACAGATTGGACTATATTTTCCCAGTGATGGGTTTATCATCTATTAGATCAGACAAAACATATTTTAATTGGGATAATTTAAAAGTGTCCTTGTTATTAGAAGAAAAACGTTTGACATGATGCGCTAAAACGAGTTATGTGGTTCACACCTCGGCTTCCTATGATCTCCATCTCACTGCACGAGACAAGCTCCATTATACGTCTCTCATTCAGCAAGATGGAAAAGGAAGCAAGCTGAGAATTAGACACATAACAGCACTCTTCTGCCGTGGGGGTGTGACCCTGACACATCAAAACTTTTCCCATGTGTCTGTGACCCGTCCCTTAAAAAAATTCTATTAAGGCAGACACATAAAAAAAAAAAATTTGACATTACTCTGTTAGGGTGCGTGCACACTACGGAATTCCCGCGTATGACCCGCGACGGAATCCGCCTCGGGTCATATGCGCAAATCCATAGTGTGCACACACCCTTATAGTCATAGGGGGAGAGTTATCAAACATGGTGTAAAGTGAAACTGGCTCAGTTGCCCCTAGCAACCAATCAGATTTCATTTTCCAAAGAGTCTGTGAGGAATGAAAGGTGAAATCTGATTGGTTGCTAGGGGCAACTGAGCCAGTTTCACTTTACACTATGTTTGATAAATCTTCCCCATAGTGCCTACTGCCATTTTAGTTCCCTCTTCCCTTAAGGAACCATGAAGTGGTCCAGGTCAGTAAGGACCTGGTAAGTGTGATCAAGTCATTATTTGTTTGTGTTTTTTTCTGTTTGATTTTTTTTTTAAACTGGGCAGTACGGTGGCTCAGTGGTTAGCACTGTAGCCTTGCAGCGCTGGGCAACATCTACAAAGAGTTTGTATGTTCTCCCCGTGTTTGCGTGGGTACTCGGGTTTCCTCCCACTCCCAAAAAACATACAGATAGGTGAAGTCCTGCTGAATCTATTTTTATTATACAAATAAAAGCATTATTATTGTTTAAACCCAGTTTAACTCCCATCTTACCCCTTTTTTAAGGCCTTTCCAATAAACGCTAACATTCTCAACCTCCCATAGTGACTCTGATGTGAAGGATTACATTATGTGATCCACTTACCTACCAGAGAGAAAACACGTAATTCACACTATTAAATATACTGAACTTGGAAAAATGTAGTCAATCGTTCCCTACCCAAGGGCCTGGCAGATTTATGGGATTTGTGTTATCCCACTTAGAGGTTCACAGTAAAGAATTACAACCGTAACACAAGATACATTATGGAATGTGATGGAAGATACTGCAAAAATTACTTGTAATTATTCATAACTCACAAACATGTCCGCTAGCTACAGTCGGCGCACCTTTCAGCTGTTCAATGTGAAGGGTCAAGGATGAGACGGCGGTGATATACAGTATGACAGACAGGGAAAATATGATCCTGTAAAATTAGTATTTACTAGAAAACATCATGGCTATGGCCACACAACCCCAATCATTTTTGGTTGTCTTGCTTATGGCATCTCTTGGCATGGAGGTTGGGTTGCCTTCAAGACATTATCGGCAATGGTACTGCCTCCCTTCACACAATCTCACACGTGGCAACCAGTTGACCTCTAATACATTATTTTTCCAACTAGTCCTACAGCAGTTTTTCTCAACTTCTTGAAACTGAATACTTTCCCTAGTCTATAATCAGTCATAAATTTCAACAAGATCACCCAACTGGCATCATATAAAAAAGGAGACCCCACCTGTTTGGCGGCTGGAGTTAAGGCCATATTACACAGCACGATTTGCAGGAGGAAGCAAGGACCAGCCTGTCGTGCTATTACATGCACAGACAGTGATTGTGGAGAAGGGTGGGGGGCGGGGAGCTGTGACCTGAACAATCTGATCCTTAGATCGTCCAGGCTGCCTATTGAAGTCAGCAGAGGTCTGCTGCTGCTCCTATTACTTGAAGTGACAGGCAACAGACCAGCACTGACATGATCAGGTAATTTCAACAAGTTGAAAGCCAATGATCAGCTGACATTGCGCATGTCGGCTGATCATTGACTTTTAACGTCCTAATACACCAAATGATTATTGGCCGGAACGGTTGGTAATAGGCCAAATACAGCTGATAATCGCTTGGTGTTATAGGGCCTTTAGCTGTCAAACACAGCAGTGCTGCCACCACAACTGCAGAGACTGGCAATGAATCCAGTCTTGGCAGTTTTAGGCTATGTGCACACTACGTATCAGACCGGCCGTTCCGTGACTCCGGCCGGGTAACGGAACGGCCAGTCTGCGCCCGGACCATCGCGGCCGGTACTTAAGTACCGGCCAGATGATGCAACCGGCATCCATAGCGCACAGTGAAGCAAGCGGCCTGAATGTCAGTTATTTGCGGCCCCGTATGGGATCCCGGATGGAGCGTATATGATGTGCATACGCTCCGGCCGGGATCCCATAAAGAAACAGGCATTGTTCCACCGCGCCAAAAGTACGGCCAATGTTGCCATCGGCAACAACGGACGTACTTTTACGTAGTGTGAATATAGCCTTACCCTGTAGATACCACAGTCAGAAAATTGGGTCCCTGAGTGATCCTTTAGGAATGAAGCAGCAACATTCATACTGGACAGAAAAATACGCTGGGTCATACTGGACCACTGCTTTATTCCCAGGGTATTCGACTGCACAAAATAGCTGGATGCTTTATTTCACTATTTGGTCTGCCATCTTTGTCATACCTATAGAGATGGAATTAAGTGGCAGAGCACATTTACAATGTCAAAACCCGGTTCATTCAAACCTGAGAGCTTTTACCCCCTGTGTTCCTTCTGAAAATTATTAATTACTAAATGTACATATTATTAGGAAAAATGTAGATTTTCATTTTTACAGCCCAATGTTAAAAGCTTTTCTCCAACACCTATGCTCATATTACCCCAAAATGATGGTCACTTATGGGGGGCTTTCACTGTACTGGTGCCATGTTGGGAGGGGGGGTCAGTGCAAATGCGCATGATGCCTTAAAACGAGTCTAAATCTGTGCTAAATATGCAGTGTGGCTCTCCTTTCTTTCTAAGCCTTGCCATATACCCAAACAATAGTTTATGAAGCCATATGAAATTGCATAATACATTTTGGGGCGTTTATGTTCCTACCTAGTCACTACCCCCCTAGATAAATTCCCTGAGGGGCGTAGTTTCCTTTTTTGTAATGTTTCTTATGTTTTGGCACCTCAATTTATTTTAAAACATTTGGCACCTATAAAAAAAAAAGAAAAAGATAGCCCCATATTTCTGAGGCTTGTGTGAGTGCAATTCAAATTTTGAAAACATAAATGTAATACAGTGGTACCTTGGTTTAAGAGTAACTTGGATTGAGAACATTTTGCAAGAAGAGCTCAGTTTTTCAAAATTGTAACTTGGTTTAAGAGCATTGCTTTGGTTTAAGAGCTCCCTGTACTGGGTGGGAGTGGGAGTGGGGGGGGGCATGGTCTTCATAGCGGGGTCTACAGCCCAGGAAATCTCCCTCACCTTCCAAATCATAGCAGATCCACTTCAGGCTGAGGCTTGCATTAGGGGACAGGACGGTGGAGGTACTCTCGCCATAGCTGTAATCTCTCTCTCCCCAGACAGAGAGTGCTGTTATACTGTGCCCACACCTGCCCTGCTCATTCCTTCCTGTAGTCTCTGTCAGCCCTTTTGTTTCCCATCCTCTCCATTCCTGCTTTAATGTGTCTGCACTTACACTCAGCCATTCACACTGCTGTATAGAAATGTTTCTGTCACTGTCCTCCTGCACAGCTCTGTGATTCTCCCTTCCTGATTGGTCCATGCTGAACACACACACCTCCCCCATTGCTGTCATGTGACCACACAGGCCCTGACAGCAGTCCTGCTTCTCTATTCTAGCCTGTTGTACTATGCTACTGCATTTTCGGGATCTGCAGTTCCATCCTGTATCTAAACTGCTGCTGTTCTTTCAGGTTTATGCCCTTACTATACATTATACTCCACATGCTGATTGCTATACTGTACAGTAACTTATAATATGACAGATTCAGCTTTCTAAATGTTTGTTTCATTTGTTTTACCTGGTAATCAGAATAAAAAATTATTTTTGGGGTGTGGAACCAATTGTCTGCATATCAGTGATTTCATATGGGAAAATTTGCTTTGGTTTAAGAGTGGATTTGGATTACAAGCACGGTCCTGGAACAAATTATGCTCGTAATCCAAGGCACCACTGTATTTAAGATTCACCTCCACTTTAATTCCTTTTAAGCAGCTAAAGCGTTAAAATTCCTAAACCTTGTTGGTAATTCTTTGGGGTGCAGTTTTTAAAATTGGGTGCTAAATGGGATGTCTAGCATACAGGCTTCTAAAATACACTTCAGAAATGAAGTGAAGCTTTAAAAAACATCGATGTTGGAAATTTAAGAAAAACTGAAAATTCAAGAAAATCTGAAAACTTCTAGGCCCGCTAACTTCCTAAAAAAGGAAGAGGACATTAACAAACTGATGCCAACATAAGGTAGACATATGGCAAATGGGAATTAAAGCGAATCTGTATCGCCTGAACATAGCCCCCAAATCCTCAGCACTGTTCGTTAGCTCTTCTTACTCCATGCCTGGTGCGGGGGTCTATCTGTCTCCTGTGGCCAGTGTTTGCATGAAAACGTCTTTCAAAGGAGCGGGGCCTAAAGCTTCTGTGCCCTAGGCCTGCAGAACATAAAGGTCAAGCCCAGGGACACAGAAGGTGCTGCAGGCCTAGGACATGGATGCTCTAGGCCCCACCCCTTTGACACTTCGCTGCATCACCTGAATAAAAGACGTTTTTTACTTGAACACCGACCCTAGGACGCAGATAGACCCCCCTGGACCAGGCATGGATTGAGAAGAGCTAACGAACGGTATCTGGGTTTTGGGAGGTGTTCGGGTGATACAGATTGACTTTAACTTCTTAATGTGCATGACTGGCAAAGAATTTAAAGGACAAATACATTGCATTAAAAAAAGCCCCACAAAGATAATATGAAAGGGGGGCAGAAATGTAATTAAAACACCTAAAACCATTTCCTTTCCCCTATGGCACTAGCCCCCCGAACAAATGATAAACATATAACAAACTATATGGACACAATTATTGAGACTCCTAGACATTACACCTACTGTATATAAGCTTATGGAATATCCCATTCTAAAGCCATAGGCAATTAAAGGGTATTCCCATCTCATTAAGATGGCTTCTTGGCCCCAGCTGGCAGAGGAGGCCAAAAACAGCCGAAGGAGCGGAAGTACATAATTTGCATAGTGCCCATTGACTTTAATAGGAGCTGCGCAAATCACATATCCTCGCCAACTATGTTGTTTGCGTAGTTGTGGCGTTAAATAATAATTGGAAATGTGTGAACCTTGCACAGGGTTAGGTTTTCTTCCGAACTTGAGCGAACTGAAGAAGTTGGATGCAGCCCTAAGGCTGCCTAGAAAACATGGATGTGGCCTATGGCCTAAGGCTGTATCCTTGTTTCCCAGGACTCCCTAGGGTTGCATCCAACTTCTTCATCCACCGGTATGAGCTTGTAGAGTTTCATAAACAGAATAGTTTACAGGACTATGCAGCTTGCGCAGCTCTCATTAAAGTCAATGGGAGTTACACAAATTACATAATTCCTACCTTTCAGAATTTTGGTTTGCCATCTTTATGAGCTAAAAATTCTCCTTTAATAAGGGGTTGGTTGCCCTATGCAGTTATAACAATTTCTACTCTTTTAGAAAGACTTCCTACAAGATTTTGGAGGCGTCTGTGTGAAATTTTGTCCATTCATCCAAAAAATCCATCCATGTTTGACGGACACAGATATTAGACAAGAGGGCCTGGCTTACTGTCTGTATTCTAGTTCATCCCTAACATGTTAGATAGGGTGGAGGGCAGGACGGGTATTAGATAATAGCATTCAGGTGCCACCTCTGTCCATGTCAGGAACTGTCCAGAGCAGGAGAGGTTTTCTATGGGGATTTGCTACTGCTCTGGACAGTTCCTGACATGGACAGAGGTGGCAGCAGAGAGCACTGTGTCAGAATGGAAAGAATACATCACTTCCTGCACGACATACAGCAGCTGATACGTACTGGAGATTTTTTAATAGAAGTAAACTATAAATCTTTTTTTTTTTTTTTTTTTTGCTGGATTACTCCTTTAAATAACATCACTTAATAATTACAGCTCTTCTCAATGGAAACTGCTTAAGAATTTCCATACAGGTATTTTGTGAACTATTCCTGAATGCTGCTTTAGGCATTTCACGATTCCAATCCTTACGTTGTGTCACACCTTAAAATGCACAGACCCTCCTCACACGTGAATTTGCATAAGCCCCCCATGTTAACAATATTTCAGCTTTTCTGACAGGTGTAGAAGTCGTCCAGCCCACACCTATAAGACTAAATTTTAGAGAAGTGTTCAGTGCAGATCTTCAGAAGAAGGATTAGCAGGAAGATGGGGAAGAAACCCTGTGGCTATTAACATCTGCAGCCCGGCTCTTCTCTCCTACAACCCCTCATCTACCTCACTCCGCACTGTCCCTCCCAGGTAAATCCTCTCATTCCACAGACTCTCTGCTTACTAGTTATCTGCAGTATTAATGCAAATAGTTGTTCTTTTGCTATGTCTATGAAGTGAACAGATAGAATACCAGGGTATTTTAGGCTTTTTGATAGTTGTTGTTTTGTGTTAGTTTTATATATATATATATATATATATATATATATATATATATATATATATTTATTTATTAATTATTAATTTATTTTTCAAATGACCACAATTAACAAAATAAAATACACATATATGGTGCGTTCACACCTACAGGATCTGCAGTAGATTTTCTGCAGCAGATTTCATTTAAATAACTGAACACACCATCAAATCTGCTGCAGATCCTGTAGGTGTGAACGCACCCTTAAAGAAAAAAAATCCTGCACACTTATGGGGATAAATATGTAATTTATTAGGTCTCCGTGGCTACAAAGAATGTCTAGAATAAACTTGGCTGTCAGTGATGGTTTGTAATTGTTTGCGTTCGGCGATCAGGAGCAATTCGTTCGATGATTAGAATGGTTGGTTGTAACGATCATTTTCGAACATATTGGAACTTGCGAACGTCCGAATCTGTACGCATGTGCGTAGAACGAAACGAACGCTTCTACTGCATGTTCGTTATTTGTTCGTGAATATTCGGCGAACACGAACCGATCACAATCTTTTTTTTTTTTTTTTTTTTTATGTTCATGTTCAGGATCCGAACTGAACATCGGGATGTTCGCTAATCTCAAGTAATAACCCAGATATGCAATGCTTCATAGCCTAGAAAGCATCACCAAGTGCAATCCCCCAGTGCTGCCGCACCTGCAACATGGTCTGAACCAGACAGGTCCTTATGGATCTGGTAGTGGCTCATGTTTACCGGGGGAGCAAAAGTCCTATTGTATATAAATGCTTTTTTTAATGCGTACAGGTACACCACATACTGACTATCACTGAATGTCATTATTCTAAATGTTCTGAAAAGTTTACATAGATAAGAGTCTTGGGAAAACTATAGGAGTCCCATCCAGGCTCCTCAGTCCCTACGTAACACCTCCCGATTCAAGGGCGGGATGATAAAAGAACATCTTGTATTCAAAAAAGCAAAAAAAGGTCAGGTGATCCTTCTCAACCAATCAATGAGAGCGTCAATGTTCTACAACGGCCTCTTCTTTGAAGTTCCCCCTTAGTTAAAGCTCCTATGGATAATATTTAATCTGTATTTTAAGTATCTATTTGGGTTGCTGTTTTTATTTGCATATAGTGTTCCAAAAAATTGGTGAAAACTTGTAGGACTGTATATAGAAACTCCCAATTAGGTATATGCCCAAACAGGCCTATATATATATATATATATATATATATATATATATATATATATATATTGGTCCAAAAAGATTCTGGCAAAAAACATCTCATCATGTCTTTAGAAAACATTTATGTCAAAAACATTAGATTATGGAGTCTGCCTAAAAAATTACATGTGGCCCTTCTATTGGTGCTGGTGTGTTCTATTGAACATCCCTATTTCTGGGCAGGTGGCCCATCACTACAACCTACCATTTGAAAAGCAGAAGGATGCCTTGGGTTGGTAATCCTCTTCATTGTTTGCATAGGTGGCATTGGGAGTGGGAGGAGACATAGAACCAGGTCTTGTATCAACCACAGGAATGTTCTCAAAACATTTTTTTAAATGATGACCTATTCTTAGGATAAGCCATATATATCTGATTGGTGGGAATCTGCAACACCTGGAATACACAGTGAACATAGCAGGAAGCAAACAGCTCCATACATTGTGTAGTGGTCATTTTGTGTTACTACAGCTCAGCTCTCATTTACTTCACTGCCTGAACTACAGGATGAAAAATGTACCAGAAAATCCCTTTAAAGGCTATGGACCCAGTTTTTCATTATTATTTTTTTTTACTGAATATGGTGTAAAACAACACTTCTCAATGCCAGTCCTCATGGCCACCAACAGGTCATGTTTTAATCTCCTTAGTATTCCACTCAGTGGATTAGGTATTATCAGAGGTCTCTTTGTATGGGATATCCTTAAAATAGGACTAGTTGGTGGGCCATGAGGACTGGAATTGAGAAGCACTGGTGTAAATAATATTGTTACCACTGTTCTTTTTTTAAATAAAAAAAATGTTGCTTCTCCTGCATTTTCACATATAGTCCATGCTGCCCTGTCTTATTTAGAGGGACTGTATGATGTCTGGGTCTTCAGCCTCCTCTCTCTTTTTCATGTTCTGGATGTTCTTCTGGAGCTCTGCTCATAAATCAGCTTAGATCATCATTCAGGAGAGGAGATGAATTGGCTGGAGACTGAGCACTCTGAATGGGACAGAGCAGTCTGCACTATATGTGAGAACTCGCAGGCTGCAAAAGAAAAACTGAGCTAAATGTCCTATGGGGGAAAGGATTCTGACACTAAATATAAACACAATGCACTGAACGAAAAATGTAAACTGTATCTCTACCATCATATACAACCTTCAATATATGTTGGTAATGTTTCTTTTTTTTTTTCGTATTTCATGTTGAGAAAATGGGGTTTGCTTTCCATTTAACACAGTGCCCCTCCTGTCCATGGGCTGTGTCTAGTACTGCAGTATTCACTAGAAATGCGCTTAAAGCGATTGTACCGTGAGTACATTCGCTTTAAGTTTTTGCACATGGATAGAACGGCGCTGTATGTGGGAACCGGGCCGTGGTTCAAAAAAAGGACTGTGGCACCGGCTTCCCCGCATCAGCGCCGTTCTATCTATGTGCAAAACTTAAAGTGAATGTACTGATGGTACATTGGCTTTAAAGAGGTTAATCATGATTGCTTCCAAAAAAAACTTGCTACTGCAGCTCAGCTTCATTTACTTTAATAGGAATGAGCTGCCATACCACAGACAGACTGAAAACAAGGGTGGTGCTGTTTCTAGAAGAAAAGAGCTATGTTTCTGTAATCCCTGATAAGTCCTTTTAAATACCAGACATATCCCATGGACAAGAGTAGTCCTGTTTCTGGAAAAAGAAAAGCAGGTGTGTTTTTTTTCAACCAGATGCAAGGTTTTACACATGTACAACAACAATTACTATGGAAGCTAAAACTTTGGCTGTCCAATCATGAGGGGAATTGTAGTTTTGCAACAGCAGGAGGGCCTAAGGTTCCCCATCCCTGCCTTAAATCTTGTGTAATGACCATATTACAGTCCTCGAGTCTCTCCAAATTACAAGCTAAAAGAGAGTTCAATGTCACATAGGGAGGCCCAGGTATTCATTGTATCCTGTAATTGCTTCATTCTAGATACAAGGAGAAATTATAGAAGGAATAGTCAGCTGAGCCCACCAGCAGACATCAGGATTAGAGATATCAAGCACGCTGGGGTTCACCTGCTCTTCATTTGATTACCAGTGGCTGAAGAAAATGGATGCAGCCCTAAGGCTGCCTGGAATACATGGATACAGCCATAGGCCATAGGCAATATTCATGTTTTCCTGGACTGCTTAGGGCTGCATCCAATTTCTTTAGCCACCGGTAATCAAATGCCACACGCTTGGGTTCAGCGGGTTCAGAAGTTTCGCTGAAAATAAGACAGTGCCTTATATTATTTTTTGCTCCCAAAGATGCACTATGGGGGAGATTTATCAAACTGGTGTAAAGTAGAATTGTCTCAGTTGCCCCTAGCAACCAATCAGATTCCACCTGTCATTTTTCAAAGAGTCTGCGAGGAATGAAAAGTGGAATCTGATTGGTTGCTAGGGGCAATTGAGCCAATTCTACTTTACACCAGTTTGATAAATCTCCCCCTATGTCTTATTTTGGAGGGATGTCTCCCCCCCTGGCTCAGCCCCCAACTCTCCCCTCGGCTCAGCCCCCAACTCTCCCCCGGCTCAGGCTCTCCCACCAGCTCTGCCCCTGGCTCTCTCCCCGGCCCAGGCTCTCCCCCCGGTTCAGCCCCTGGCCCAGGCTCTCCCCGGCTCAGGCTCTCCCCCCAGCTCTGCCCCTGGCTCTCTCCCCGGCCCAGGCTCTCCCCCCGGTTCAGCCCCTGGCCCAGGCTCTCCCCGGCTCAGGCTCTCCCCCCAGCTCTGCCCCTGGCTCTCTTCCTGGCCCAGGCTCTCCCCCCCCCAGCTCTCCCACCAGCTCTGCCCCTGGCTTTCCCCCAGGCTCACTCACCAGCCGAGAAGGGAACAAGGGGCATGCAGTGGGGATGCATGACTGGGACATGCGGCGGGGGCATAGTATAGAGCGTGTGGCAGGGGTGTATGTGGGCAACATTCTGCAGGCCAGCACCAATTTGATGGTCCAAATGGGGATTAGGTGAGTATGGGGGGGAGCGAAGGTGGGTTGCGGTCTTACTTTCAGGGGGGTGCCTTTTTTGGGGGGGTGCCTTACTTTCGGTGGGATGTCTTACTTTAGCCTAGCTGGTAGTTGGGGGAGGGGGATCTTATATCCTATTTTCAGGGAAACATGGTAACTATGATTAGACAACAAGACCTGCATTTTTATAACTTCTTTTTGGCCTATGCTCATCCTGTATACATTACAATAAATATTTTATATAAACATCAATCACTTTTTTATATTACCGGGCTTGACTCGATCTGACACTATATAATCATGATATCATAAAATGTGAATATTCCATAAGCTGGAAGGGAACGCAGGTTTAAACACGACGGTGGAAGCCTTCTCTAAATGTTTGTACTATTTCTGACCCCCAGCTTAGAGACATTCTTAGCGAAACCACGGAGTTGCCCCCGAGACTACTCAAACCTAAGAAGTGAAGTTTAGCTCCAGGGCTGATACCTGAAGATTAATCTGGGAATACATTTTCTTTTTATCGCATGCCGTCTTCTAAAATGTGTGTATCATTGCATTACTAATCGGCATTACTAATTGCGGTTTCCAGAGACACGTATACGCCGATATCTAGGGACATGCCGGAATAGGAGTCTAAAGAAGTTATTGCTTTAAAGCTCTATGGCTTAGTGATGTGTACTTTAACATACACATGTGGCCAGGGCCAGAACATTATACTATGGCCTTTAAAGTGCATTTAAAGTGATTTTCCAGGACAGTAGCACTGATAGACTATCCTTAGTTCTCCAATATTAGATAGATAGGGGTCAGACCAATTATCCAATCAGTGAGCAGATTGTTCAGTCCTTTTCACTAGATTCTGTAGTGGCGGTGACTGGTCCTGCATCCAAAGGATCCACAGCATATGCAATGCTACTCCAATCATGCCCCTCCCCAGTCTCAACAGCAGTCAGGCCCCCTGCAATCAGACAGTTTGCAAGTTGGGGAAACCCCTTTAAATAAATGGCTGCCATACCTGACACAGCCACCATCCAAAGTACTGAGTCGGGTCTCCTAAACAATGGAGGTGGTGCAGCTGGGGCTCTGCAGGATCAGTATGGGGGTGCCAGAACATAGACCACCACCAAACTGATATTGATGGTCCATATTAAGGTCATCAACATTATAGTTATAGAAAACCCCTTTTCAATTTTTTTACACAACCAGCTGGATGCAGGGTCCAAGCTGCTGATAATGATAAAGGTGCCAGGGTAGAAGGAGCGTTGGAGAGGGAGAAGCACCTGTTTTGGAGGCTCTGTTGCAGATCTGTCCAAAAGACCGGGCAAGATAACGCATGATGTAAGATGTTTTTGTCGCATGAAATGAGGACAAGAGATTAAACGGACCACATTAAAGTCAAAGGGGTCTGTTGGGCGCCCTTGGTGTCCATCATGCAGCGATCCCTTGTCTTTTTTTTATTATTATTATTTTAATCGTACTTCAGCTGAAATGCTGAAGCAGGTAAACAGAGAAAACAACTCAAATGTGGAGTTCCCCTTAGAGCATTTAGACATTATGGGGGACATTTATGAACAATCTGGAAGAGTCAGAGTATTGTGAATACATCAGCGCCACCTAGTGGCTGAAATGAATAGAGCAGCACATACCAGGTCAGAGGAATGTTTGTCTCTTTGCTTTTAGCTATGTTATGTCAATTACACTTTGAATGATACAAAGGTATTTACCTCCACATGTTGTGTGGATCATTACCGCAAGTCATATATGTAGATATTACATAGTTCTTTCTAGAACCTAGTTTAAATATTGGATAGAAAAGACATTGGGGGAGATTTATCAAAGGGTGTAAAATTTAGACTGGTGCAAACTTCCCCCAGCAACCAATCACAGCTTCTCTTTCCTTTCACCATAGCTGGAAGCTGAGCAGTGATTGGTTGCTGTGGTCAGTTTGCACCAGTCTAAATTTTACACCCTTTGATAAATCTCCCCCATTGAGTTAGCATTAAACAACCAATTTAAAGGTTTCATTTCACTTGGAATCATTCTAGAGTTTTCAGAAATGAATGAATGGCGTATGCCATGTTTTTGAACTAATCAATAATTTTTTCTATCTGTAGATTAGTCATGTTTCCTCGGGTTTGGTGGTTCCTGTTCTTATTACATGTCCACACCTCCGTGGCCCAGCATTATTTTGAAGAGAGAAGAAATGGAAGATATCGGCCCAAAGCTTTAATATCCAGTCCTGTGGAGAAGGTTCCCAACCTCAGTGAACAAGGTATAAAAAAAAGGAAAATTGGGGGGGGGGGGGGTGCCTTTTAAAAATTTATTGATATTTAAAACTTTTTCCATTACATTTTTAACCTTCATAGGGTTATATGGTTTAATGCAACACAGATGATTGCAGCAAGTGTCAGACTGCTCATATCCTTGCACAGTCTGTCATGGGCAGGCTGTAATAAGACTAATATTCTTTCAGCCATGGAGACCTTCAGCGGGTTCCTGGCTGTTATGTCAAACAATAGAATTGAGGGAGATTGTGCACAGTTTTCTACCACCTAGATGCAGCAGTATTTATTGACAGTGGCATCTATGTGGTTAAATCTGGTCTCAGGAAGTTGTGAAACGTTTCTGAGCCCGCTTCATATCCCCCTGCATGAAGGGGTTAATATTGATGGCCTATACTTTAGCTGATCAGTGGAGGGGGGTTGGAAATGATCTGATATTGATGGCCTAGCCTAAGGAGATGTCCCAAAGAAGAAGAAAAAGTCCAAAAAGTTTTGCCAACAATTTTCTTTTAATTATAACATTTAACTTAACGTTTAAATAGTCCTCAGCTCCTTTATGTAACTATGTTTCTCTGTGGTTACTGACTGCAAATACGGTGTAGTTTGTTTCTGTCGTTATATGTTATTCTCTTCTCCTTGCCCCCTACATCTTGCTAACATAGATATAGGTTAGTGTATGAGACAGATGACATGGAGAATGACTGTATGATCAGACTACACAGAGGGCTTTTTGTTGTCTGTTACCATGGAGACACAATGGTCTGTAGAGGAGATGTAGATGCAAAATGATAGAAATTTTTTTTTTTAAAGACTATATGCAAATTTGCTTCATTTTGTAAGTTGCAAAATGTTTTTTTTGTTTTTTTTAATACAAAGTGTTATCAGTAAGGGTACATGCACACTACAGAATTTCCACGGAGAGCGGGCAACCTCCACTTGAAGTTCAGTTTCATAGACCCCGCCCCTTTCATAGATATTTGCCGGCGAATTCCGCCGTCTGCCCAAAAAATGTAAAAGTCAATTCTTTGGTTGTACTGTGGAATCCGCCAGGAAATATCATTGGGTCTATGGAAAGGGCGGAACTTCAAGCAGAATCCGCTTAAAGTCTCTGCGGAAATTCCGTAGTGTGCACATACCCTAATTGATTGTAACCACGTTATGTGGACATCCCTCATGTCCTGTGATCTCATTCCAGATGAAGACTGCCTTCTGGAAATGGCCTTCCTCCTGGACAGTTCAGAAAGTGCTAAGGACTATAATCACAATCAGGAGAAAAGATTTGTCTTGCAAATGGTAGATAAGCTGAAGGGTGTTCAGCTGGACTCCAAGAGGCCCTTTAGCTGGAGGATGGCACTAATACAGTACAGCAGCACCGTCCAGATAGAGCAGACATTCAGAGACTGGAAAGGACCGGACAATTTTAAAGCCCGCATTGCTCCCATTGCATATATCGGCCACGGCACATTCACCTCCTACGCCATAACAAACTTAACTCAGCTGTATATGAATGAAGGTACACACAAAAGCGTGAAGGTGGCCATGCTTCTCACCGATGGGGTAGACCATCCCAGAAATCCCGATATATTTGCTGCTACCGCTAACGCCAAAAACCACGACGTTAAGCTTTTCATTGTTGGAATGACGTCCGTAGCCAAGGAGGCCGCCAACGCTGCAAAACTACGTCTCCTGGCGAGTGTGCCAGCCACCAGGTTTGTCTTCCATTTGCAGGAGACGGATATACTGGATAGAATCATCAAGGAAGTGGTAAGTAACAAGTCACTATCATGTATGAATTTCTGCCAATGCAAAAATGCAATACTAACCTATATAGAGGGAAAGTACCTGTACCTGGTTCCTGTATTAGTACATTGTCCCATGTTACATACCGTAAGAGAGAGTTACTTCACCACTGATATATTATATTTATGCCTAAGACAGTAGGGAATCCCAGTAATTTATATCCTGGGGACTTCAGTCTTAACATCAATGGGGGAGATTTATCAAACATGGTGTAAAGTGAAACTGGCTCAGTTGCCCCTAGCAACCAATCAGATTCCACCTTTCATTTTCCAAAGAGTCTGTGAGGAATGAAAGGTGAAGTCTGCTTGGTTGCTAGGGGCAACTGAGCCAGTTTCACTTTACACCATGTTTGATAAATCTCCCCCTTTATCTTTAAAATTTTATCACTTGTATTTGGATCGATATGGTCAAAGCAGCATTAAAATATTTATCCGTCATAAGTATCATATCTGTATTTGGCTCATAAATTAAAGTGGTGGTCCAGCCTAACAAAAATATGGCCCCTTTTCTCAACACCACTTATCTGAAATGTAATACCACACACAAACTGAGGACAGGCTGGCGCTGTTTTTGCAAGAAAGAAGCTGTGTTTTTTCTAATCCTGGATAACCCCTTTAAAATAACTGAGAACATCTCTATGGTGGACCACAGGCCCTATATAAAGATTGGTGTACAAGCTGAGCTGAGTAATCACATTCATACCGAAATAAAGGCTCATTCAAATCCAATGCACATCTGTATTCCATGCATGGAAATAAAGTTTTTTCAGCCTGGTTTACACAATACTTCAAGGGGTTATCCAGCGAAAATCTTTTTCTTTCAAATCAACTGATTTCAGAAAGTTATATAGATTTGTAATTTACTTCTACTTAAAAATCTCAATTCTTCCAATACTAATCAGCTGCTGTATGTCCCGAAGGAAATGTTTTCCTGTCAGTCTATCACAGTGCTCTCTGCTGACACCTCTGTCCATGTCAGGAACTGTCCAGAGCAGAAGAGGTTTTCTATGAGGATTTGCTACTGCTCTGGACAGTGATGTCAGCAGAGAGCACTGTGTCAAACTGAAAAGAAAACACCACTTCCTGCAGGACATAAAGCAGCTGATAAGTTTGTGAAGACTTGAGATTTCTAAATAATTAAATTTAAGTAAATTACAAATCTGTATAACTTTTTGACACCAGTTGATTTGAAAGAAAATGATTGTCCCTGGATAACCCCTTTTAATTGTAGATAACGTATTCCTATTTAACATAAAAAAAAATTGTCTGCTTTTTACTATCCCTTTTTGTAAGAGTAGTGCCTCATAAGAGGTTGATCATAGGCTGCCTCTACTGAAGCATGGCAGCAGGTATTTAATTCCTCTGCAGCACCTCCGCAGGGTAAATGAGGTATTACATGTTATTCACTGAACTCAATGTTGCATTGTCCTTAGAATTTAGGGACCTGCTGGGTCCTCCAGACAGACACAATTCTTTTAGTCTCTCTCTGCTCTGGAAGTCCATGTTTTGACAGTATTAACCCCTTGAAAAAGAAGGTTACTTTATCTAAGTGGAGGACAATCCAACCTAGGTGAGATCCATCCAATCCAAAGCTTCATCACAGCTTCATTTTTCAACTCTTCGTAAAGTTTGAGCACTACAAAAACATGGCCACTTTCTTCCAGAGTCAGCCCCACTCTTGTCTCCAGTTTGTGAGGAGTTTTGCAACTCAGTTCTATTGAAGTAAATGGAGATTATTTGCAAACCCCACCTGACCTGGAGACAAGAGTAGTGCTGTCTCTGGAAGAAAGCTGGCATGTTTTTGTAGTGCTGGATAACCCTTTTAAATGACAAAATTCGGTCTGGCAGCAGCCACCAGTAGGGGGAACTAAATGCATATTTATTCATACAGTCGTCACTGATCCTGATGGGAGCTGTATGTTTCTGTGTGCAGTTAGCTCCCCCTAGTGGAGGTTGCTATAATAGTACGATGGAAGGCTGTCTTGCTTTATGCAGTGGCATAGCTTGGCTTTCAAGCTCCCAAAGCAAGGCATATTGTTCCGGCTAATATAAGTAGTGCATTAGTCCAATGAATGGCTTGTAAGACATAACAGATTGTAATCCAATGCAGTTGCCTTGTGACAACTTTGAACATTGCATTGATACTGAGTCGTCCAGCCAGTTCATTCTGCATTGCCCTCCTATCAGGTCTATGCACAGATTGCCTTTGATTTTTGGGCAGCTAAACATTTTGGAGCCATTACTATGGAGTAGTGGCCCAGACCTTACGCTATATCGTTAATAGTTTTATATATAGATTAATATCTGGTTTTAGTGTTCTAGAAGTTTTTTTTAAATCAAGAGAAGAAATATTAGAAAATGTTTGTGTGGTAAAGTTTATATTTTTATATATTTATATATCTTTCTTTTCCCTTTGCAGAAAGAACTTGCAGAAGAAGGGGTAAGTACTGGCAGCTGTTTACAATGCAGAATGTGAATAAAAAATGAAAGAGCTTAGAAAATGTTATCATTGGAGTCTAATGTAACTACTAAACATAAGGTATAAATCATACTAGCATAGGAATATCTAGATATTAGGTTATACATAACAACATGAGGGAAGAATAGGGAAAAGAGTAGATAGATAGATAGATAGATAGATAGATAGATAGATAGATAGATAGATAGATAGATATGTAACAGAAAATCTAAGCAGCACTGCTCAAAAATGTTCGGGTGCCAGCGGTCCTGGATCCTGACCACAGATCGTTCCCAAATAGCAAATAGATAATCCACGGCACTCACGGGGTTAAACGGTGAAAAAAGTAAGTGATTTATTGCAGCATTCCAAAACAAGACACTTTTTTCACCGTTTAACCCCGTGAGTGCCATGGATTATCTATTAGATAGATAGATAGATAGATAGATAGATAGATAGATAGATAGATAGGAGATAGATAGATAGATAGATAGATAGATAGATAGATAGATAGATAGATAGGAGATAGATAGATAGATAGATAGATAGATAGATAGATAGAGATAGATAGATAGATAGATAGATAGATAGATAGATAGAAGATAGATAGATAGATAGATAGATAGATAGATAGATAGATAGATAGATAGGAGATAGATAGATAGATAGATAGATAGGAGATAGATA
Organism: Dendropsophus ebraccatus; assembly: GCF_027789765.1. NCBI lineage: Eukaryota > Metazoa > Chordata > Amphibia > Anura > Hylidae > Dendropsophus > Dendropsophus ebraccatus. The sequence goes on along the minus strand of NC_091462.1, from coordinate 29,109,364 downwards.
AATAGGTAGATAGATAGATAAATAGATAGATAAATAGATAGATTGATAGATAGATAGATAGATAGATAATAGATAGATAGATAGATAGATAGATTATAGATAGATAGATAGATAGATAGATAATAGATAGATAGACAGACAGATAGATAGATAGATAGATAGATAAATAGATAGATAAATAGATAGATAGATAGATAGATAGATAGATAGATAATAGATAGATAGATAGATAATAGATAGATAGATAGATAGATAGATAGATAGATAGATAATAGATAGATAGATAGATAGATAGATAGATAGATAGATAGATAGATAGATAATAGATAGATAGGAAATAGATACTATAGATACATATGACCTGAACAATGTAGGATTATTCTACTTGCAGGTGCACTATTGCAGTGACTGTAATCCATGTAGCTGCCTTAGGGCAATTATGAAATATTGTTTTGATCTACTAATTATTTAAAGGGTTGCCCGGTCATGTTTGCTCTAGAGCTGGGATTATATAAAAATAATATCCTATAGTCACCTCCTTCGTTCCCTGCACAACCCTCCCAGTCCTTAGCTGGTCTCTGCTTTCTCTGTCTGTTACCTGTAGTACCAGCCCACCCAGTCAGTCAGTGGCCACAGCATTGTCCGGTCTCAATCTCTGATTTATTTTTATTTTTTTTAAAGAAATATTTCTTATTCTTTTAGCACCATTGTATGTAGTTAGCTATAGGGGCTTGGTAAAATAGGGAAGATTTACTATTGGAATTACTAAAATTGTCTATCTTAGAACTAGCTCGGGCTGTCTAAGTTTGGGCATGGATTTACTATTCTGGTGCATATCCATTTATACATTCAGTAATTTTTACTCCAAAATTTTACTTAAAGGGATTGTATAATCAGAAAATTACTTGAATATATTTTGTAATAATTATTATTGACCTTTTTGCATTTTTTATTTTACTATATTATAGAATAATCCTTAAAATGTAGTAGTTTCAATTCTAACCAGTTTTGATTCCCAGCTTAGTTCTAGGCCTAAAACTAAGCTGAGACTGTCCTGTTCTGTCTGTTTAAAGTGATCTGTACAGAATAACACCATAAGTGTTATAAGAGTGACACCATAAGATATATACAAAAAAAACAATAGGTGAATCTCACAGCTCAGTCTCCCCCTCCCTGTGGTATCGGTATGATACCTTTTTAAGGTCATAGAGTATGCTCATTAATGTTCATGTCAGTGGAACAAGTCCTATTCATGGCTGTCTATGTCCATGGGGCTTGCTGTGAAGCATTTCACAAACTACATGCTGTTAAAGCGACTTTGTACCCACAATCTGACCTGCCCCCCCCCCCCCCCCCCCCCAAACCACTTGTACCTTCGGATAGCTGCTTTTAATCAAGATCTGTCCTGGGGTCCGTTCGGCAGGTGATGCAGTTATTGTACTAAAAAACTACTTTTAAACTTGTAGCCCCGTGCCCAACGGGCGTATCTGTGCCCTAACTTTGCACCACCCCTCCGTCCCTCCTCGCCACCCTCTTCAGCATTGGGAATGCTCCAGGCAGATTGCCTCCTATTCCCCACCTCTGTCAGCAAGGCACATGGGCTGGATCGTTAAGGACCTGTGCAATGTTCAGCATGGAGAAAATGTTTAATTGGCATTCCTAATGATGAAGAGGGTGGGGAGGAGGGACGGAGGGGTGGTGCAAAGTTAGGGCATAGATACTCCCGTTTAGCACGGGGCTACAAGTTTAAAAGTTGTTTTTTAGGACAATACCTGCATCACCTGCTGAAAGGACCCCAAGACAGATCTTGGATTAAAAGCAGCTATCCGAAGGTACAAGTGGTTTGGGGGTCAGATTGTGGGTACAGAGTCGCTTTAAAAATAGCTTAGGTAAGATGGCTGTCCCCATATTTATGTACAGAAAATTTAATTTTAAAAATTACAATCAAAAAACAGATTTTATTTTTTTTTAAATGGAGATGTTTCAATATCTGGCTCTAATGAGCCAATGAAAAGTCTAGGTGATACATTCCCTTTAAAAGGAATCTATTAGCAGGTTAAAAAAAATCTAACCTGCTGACATGGGGCAAAGGGGGCTGGGGATAAAGGTAAGCTTCTTTCCTTCATCCTCGGCACCCTTTCCGTTATATTAGGAGTTTGATCACTATGCTAATAAGGCATTTTGGTGCACTGGGGCAGGTAAAAAAAGGCTTTAACACTGCCACTGATGGTGTAAATTTAGACTAGACAGGCTAAAGATGCAAGAAATGTATGAAAGAGTATCAACCTCATTCTTAGGGGGCATTCAAATGTTCTGTGCATGGTCTATATATATGGGCGATGAGCTACAGGCCAGGCTTCAGAACTGCCCCCCAAAAGTTATACAAATCCCCAATATACACTTATTACGGGAAATGCTTATAAAGTGCTTTTTCTTGCACTTACTACTGCATCAAGGCTTCACTTCCTGGATAACATGGTGATGTCACTTCCTGGATAACATGGTGATGTCACAACCCGACTCCCAGAGCTGTTAGGGCTGTGGCTGCTGGAGAGGATGATGGCAGAGGGATGCTCAGTGTCCCTCCAGTGCCCTGTGTCCCTCAGTGTCCCCCTGCCATCATCCTCTCCAGCAGCCACAGCCCGCACAGCTCTGGGAGTCGGGTTGTGACATCACCATGTTATCCAGGAAGTGACATCACCATGTTATCCAGGAAGTGACATCACCATGTTATCCAGGAAGTGACATCACCATGTTATCCAAAAAGTGACATCACCATGTTATCCAGGAAGTGACATCACCATGTTATCCAGGAAGTGACATCACCATGTTATCCAGGAAGTGACATCACCATGTTATCCAGGAAGTGAAGCCTTGATGCAGTAGTAAGTGCAGGGAAAAAAGCACTTTATAAGTATTCCCTGTAATAAGTGTATATTGGTAAATTGTATAACTTTTGGGGAGCAATACAGTGCTTCTTTTTGCCGGATTTCTCCTTTAAATCTTTGCGCTAATGTACAGTAGTGAAAAGATTTGCACAGTTTCCGAGCTCACAGCATCATAATGGATGTTGTTGCCAGGAGTTCTGAGGTCTGGTCAGTAGCTCATTGCCCGTGTATGGACCGTAATTACAGAATGTGTGTGAGTGCCCCCTTAGACTGTTAAGTCTAAACTTATACTGTCTAAGAGTCACACAGTTTTATTATTATGTATATTTGTATATTGCAGCACTTGGGTCAGTCCTTTGTAGAACTACACGTACTAGAGTACATAAAGTGATACATCTGCCCTGTTGTGTATTTATCCTTAAAGGGACGTTCCTCACTTACTGACTGCTCTTTCTTTGCAGTGTCGACAATCTCCAGTTTGTACCTGTGAAAAAGGTGAAAAGGGACTTCCAGGAACCGCCGTAAGTACAGCACCATGTTGGGACAGGCCATAAACAGTAATACAGGAAATATGAACGATACTATGCGCAGTGTCAGCTGCTGCAGGTGAATCAGATTAAAGGTCACTAGTGTTGCAGCCTGTTGTCTGCAAATTAGATGAAGAATATAGGTGTATAATATATATATTCTGCGTTTGTATCCACATTTTCCAGGACTCCCTAGGGCGGCATCCAACTTATGCAGCCGCAGGGACTAAGGTGTAGAGCGTTCAGGTTCGGTTAACGTTGCTGAACATGAACATTTTGACAGATTCGCTCAACACTAGTTAGAACTTTTTTGCAACAATATATTAGGAAAATGATTACTCATCTGCCATTTAGCACATTAGTTATTATATCCCAAGTTATTTAGTTAAGATGAGCGCAGCTCCACTATGCTCGGGCCCAATCGTTCGGCATTTAATTACCAGTGGTTACAGTCCTAAGGAGTGCTGGAAAACATGGAGACCGCCTATGGCCTATGGCTGTGTCCATGTTTTCCAGGCCCTTGGTATTCAAATGCCGAACAATCGTTTAAACCTGGGCCTCACCAGCCAATCTATTATAAATATCACCATACAGCACACATAATACCCTCAAGCAGCACTAGCCAAATACAACAGGACAGCACAAAATTCCTCCACAGCCTCTCCAAAGACCACCATGCTGTACATATCCTACCAGCAGCACATAATATACACCACTGTGCAACTCAAAACAACGCGTACGTCATCTATCTACAAGATCTATTACTTTATTACATGATTATTTAAAATGTTACAGAATGATAATAAAACTGTGCAAAAAGAGACCCTATACCAATGACACACTGCCACATTTGTAGCAGCTTACTTGGGGGACTTTATCTAAAGAGTGACGTGTAAAATGGAAGTCTTTAGTAAATCTGCCCTGTTGTTTTTAACATGTATCACCCAAGAAAACACGTGTCAAATATCTGCATGGTAAAAGCTTGTTTGTAGGTAAAGTAAAATGTGTGCAGTTTTCTGGGTGGCATACTACTGCTGCATGTGAACCCAACCTAAAAGTATATTCATCCGACAGTAACATGTTATACTAACTCATCTACGTCTCCTTATAGACAATTTATATTGTACAACAGTGACACCAGTGGTCCTGAGTGAGTCTTACATTTTATAATGCTTTATGTAGTTATTGATAGAATTGATGCAAGATATATGTAAACATGATAGATAGATAGATAGATAGATAGATAGATAGATAGATAGATAGATAGATAGATAAATCAGAAGAATACCGCAGCACTCATAGGATAGAATTCAACACAACGTGTTTATTTCCCCAAACCGAGACGTTTCGCTCTCCACACTGAGAGCTTTTTCAAGCAGTCTTGACTGCTTGAAAAAGCTCTCAGTGTGGAGAGCGAAACGTCGCGGTTTGGGGAAATAAACACGTTGTGTTGAATTCTATCCCATGAGTGCTGCGGTATTCTTCTGATTTATATAACTTATACCGGGTGGTCACTGGTATATACCGCCTGGCACCACATTCATCGCTACACGAGTGCTGCATTCATTCTGAATTTCTTAGATAGATAGATAAATAGATAGATAGATAGATAGATAGATAGATAGGAGATAGATAGATAGATAGATAGATAGATAGATAGATAGATAGATAGGAGATAGACAGATAGAGTGTTTAGAAACATGAATTGCACTTCTATTTATTTATTTTATTCCACATGTATGCAATCGTTGGTGACATTACCAGATCTTAGAATGGAGACTACAGTATGTGGTCCTTCCAAGCTTCTATCTGTTATTGATGGGGACTTTTGAAGGATTGGTAGGCTGAGATTTTAGGTAGTCTCTCACTACATATTATTACTGCGTTTTAGTGACAACTTTAGTGAATCCAGACATATCTCCCAGAGAAACAGTTTTTTAAGAAAACATTCAGATCGTTCTTTTTGTGACGTTCCTTATTGTTATTGTTATTGTTATTGTTCTGTAATGCAGATCTATTTCTATTTCTATTTCATAGGGTAAGAAAGGTCGGCCTGGTGATGATGGCATTCCTGGACAGAAAGGCAGTAAGGTACGTATCCAAATATATCTGCCATCATGTAAACCTAATATATTACATCTAATATATTAAGAAATCATTTATGTTATGCTGTGAGATGCCATTGGTAAAAGTTATCATCTTACATGAAGAGATTTATCATAACCTGAAAACACAGCGAGATTTTCTAAAGCAGTATTTCTATCTCAGCTTGTTATGCCCTATCCATAGGATGAGGGGTAACAAGCTGATCACTGGGGGTACAACTGCTGGAACAGGGAAGACCCTAAGAACAGGGATGCAATTATTCTCACAGTGAATGGAGCGCTCACCACGCCTGTGCGGCCACCTTGGCCTGTGCTCTATTCATTCTCTATGGGGCTGCCAAGTCTTTCCGAGTTCAGGATCGTGGGGGGTCCTAGCAGTCAGACTCTCAGCGATCAACTTGTTATTCCCTTTCCTATTTTATAAGGCGAAAACATTATGTTTACTTGCATTTCAAGATAGTGTTATCTTATCTTAGTGTTATGACACTAAGGAAGGAAAGAAATTTTAAATGCAGGGATGAGAAAAGCAAAGTTTGAAAAAAAAATGATATGCTCACCAGTCCACGTTTCCCCAGTGTCCTCTTCTATGTATCTGGTGTCTTCAGCCGCCTCCTGCCCGCTCAGCCAATTACTGACTGAAATGGGACAGCGCCACGCCCAGTGATTGGCTGAGCAGGCTGTTCCTGGAGAGTGACAGCCCTCTCAGCCAATCACTGGCCACTGGCAATAATTTATCCTGTGTAACCACCACCCCTTTTTCTAGCAATGGTTGTAGTTTCATTGCAGTATTCTTGTGGTACTTCACAAAGCATCGCTTTCATTAAAATTACGCAGTACCATGCCAATACCACAACAACAGTACTGCAAGGAAACTGCTAAATGTGAACACAGGCTGATGTGCTAAGTATGGCATAGAGCGTTAACAAGGTGATCACTTCTGCACAGGTTCACGCCCTGTTGACAGCAGTAGTGACGGCTCCCTTGACTGTTTGTGCAATCTAATGCAATCTATCAATGGAATAGTCACCGCTGCAAAGTCTTCTGTGGTATGTAAACCTGAGCACTTTCCCTATGGAGAGTCGAGCAGTGGTGACGCTCCCTCTTGACAGTTGGTGTAAAACCCTATGGACTATCAGAGGGAGGGTTGTCACCGCTGTTAGGTGCTATCAGCATTAAGAACTGAGTAGTGGTGACCGCACCATTCACAGTCTATATCCTTATTAGCACATCGACGAAATTAACATCATTTACTGTAGAAGAATCTTTTAAAATGTTTACTGTCACTACAGGTGGTATACAAGAAAAACAAACCCATTGCAAATATCAGAATTATGTTACAATTACCAAACTGGTAGAGTATTTATTGTTCCCAGAGAGGAGACCATGTATAGACTATATAGACTATATATCCCACCCAGGCACCCTAAACAATGGTACAAAGACAGTGGACCCCAAGATTGAGAACAGCAATGTCATTTTATTAGAGAACCCCTTTAATTAAAAGGAGCTCCTATAGAGCTAAATCAGAGTATATACCATAGTATCTCTATCTATCTATGAATACACTATAACCCATCCTTGTTTATAATGTTCCTAACAAGATGTATAATATGTTTGTATTCTCTTTGCAGGGTGAATCCGGCCTTAATGGGATTCCTGGAAGAGATGGCTTAGAGGTAAAATTATAAAATCATATAAATAATATATCAGTATATAAGTATAATGATACAATATACAGGGAGTAGCGGAGACACACCAGTGTAAAATGGCAATGTAGTTTCAGCCATATCCCCCAAAACAGCATACACCTTTTAGTTATATTAGCTTCATTGTAAATCATAAATGGATGTGACATATAAGACATAGCCTGGCTTTCTATCTATGGATGCGTTTTGCATTCACATAGATGCTACATTTGGGCTTTATAGTTTTCAACAGTAAAAAAAAACTCATAGTGCAACATATGGTACACACAAGCAAGACGACAAAAGGGTAGAGTTTATTTACATCAACATAAAAGAGGCGTTCCCATGTATATTGGGTCAGAGAAATAAATAGATAGATAGATAGATAGATAGATAGATAGATAGATAGATAGATAGATAGGTGGATAGGTACATAGAGTATATATATATTATTAGTAATAATTGTTTCTTCAATTCAATTGTGTGTTTTTTTCATAGGGAAAACCTGGATATAAAGGAGAACAGGTAATGTATTGGATTTCCTAACCATCTGTTTCCCATTTCTGAGTATATAGTGCATGTAATGGAACAATTCTGCATTATCCATGGTGCTGACAAAAAAAGCAAAAGAAAATATAGTAAATAATATAAAATATAGTAGATCAGACCATCCATGGATCTCTTACTTCCCCTTTTTGTATATTCATCCCTGCACATGTTTGCGGCTTGTCTGGTACTATCTTCTCTTCAATCCTTTATTATAACTTCAACTCAAAGCTCCAATAAAAAAATGACTTTAATGGAAAATTATTATTGGCTTAAATATGTTTTTTTAATTTTTTTTTAATTTTAGGGAGAGAGAGGAGAATGCGGTATTCCTGGTGTCAAGGGAGATCGGGTATGTTACCAAAGACCAAATAATAACATTTTATAATTATCAGGAATACTTTATTTCATCAATTATATGATATTTTACTTTAGCTTTCACTTTTGGCAGATTTGGTGAATATCAAGTATTATGCTAGTGAACGGGGTTCTACACGACACCATTCGCATGTAGCTTTATTGCTGCAAACTTGAGTGCGTGTTAAAAAGTAATCTCTTTCTAGGTTTATTCCACCTTAAATGACGGCAGCATAAACTAGTGATAGAAATGCTAAACAGATCGGTGTATTACCAACATCATTTTGTTCAGCCATTCTCCTAATATGCAGGAGTATCGGATTTTTGCCACACCCCTCCGTCCACCTTCTAGCTGCTGAATGACAGCATGGACAGATAACTGCCAATCAGCAGCTGGTGGGTGGGGTTTTCTGCTTCTCATGAATATCCAGGACTACTGGGCTCATGCACATAATGGAGAGGACTACTTATTGTCTATGTTATTCGGGAGGATATCTCTGGATCAGCTGCACAGAACAATGTAAGTGATACATCATTCTGTTCAGCTTCTCTCACTATTTTATGCCACCCTGAGATAGGACACCATAAACCTACTGACAGAGTCTCATTAAGTCTGGAGCATGTCTATTATATGTTGTGGATTTAGAGGATGGACATTCTGGATCACCTGGTATATGAGTTCTCTATCTTCTGGAGGAGAGTCTAGTCGGATACATATTGGGGTTTGCAGCACATATCACTGTAACTCAGGCAGATATAGTTGTAGATTCACTGTGGATTCTCATTTCCGTACATGTATGTGACCTAAGGATCAAATTTCCTGCATGATAACAGATCCAGAATATAATGAATAATGTATATACAAATACTATACTGCAGTGTGCCCATAAGCTGTATACCTATAGTGGCAGGTTGTTTTTATACACGTAATATATTTATTATTCTAATTGCAAAATTTATGTTTTGATCATTTAGGGTCCTGAAGGTCCAACTGGACCAAGAGGACTTAGAGGTGTGCAGGTAAGGAAACAATCACTCGGACCCTAAATATAAGGCCACTTACTCTCTGAATAGGGGATAAGCGTGTATAGTGGAAATGCTCCTTTAACTTCATTTCTTAGCATTGCTCATGGCCGACAGCATCTAGAGACTAATATGTAAACTGAAGAACACAAAGCAAATATTAAAGCTTTATTATTTTTATATAGGGCGTCCAAGGACCCCCAGGAGATCAAGGACCCGAAGGACCGCAGGGATCAAAGGTAAGTAAAGAAAGGAATAAAAAACATAAATAGGATACTTCATTCTATCAGTATTGATTGAGATTGTGGATAGAAAGCTTACAAGTCCTGTTGTGTGAAAACTACAAATACGGAATACAGTAGATCCTTGGGCCTGTGACCTTAGCATCCAATATACAGTAGATGTACTCAGCACAGAATGCACCATTGGCTTTTGAGTAAAAAAGAAAAACTCAGGATATATATATATTATTCATAAATTATCCCTGTAATTATCCCTGTTCCTGTTCCTGTCTAAAGGACATGTCAAAAGTTTTGCTTGGTCAGTTTCTGGGTGTTCAGACCCCGATAATTGTTTTATATAACTGGGAGAAGTGCTTGGCTAAGTGCTTCATTCCCAGGTTGTTGTGGGAGAAGGTCTCTATAGGTTTACAATGGAGACCACCTAATGCAGCGGAAAAGAAGCAGCTTGGAGAGAAAAGCACTTGACTGATCATTTCTCGAAACTCTTTTTAATAATTAGTGGGGTGGGGTGGGGTGGGGGGGATTTGAACACCCACCATCACTTGCTTTGTATATATGGGTGATGGTTAGGTGTGAAGGCCCAACCCCCTTCCCCTCCATTTTGCCAATGAGTCCCCACAATGCTGCCCTTGAGACGTCCCATTAGGCATCCCTGGCTGTACTCAATGCTACTGTTTGGAAGAGCACAATTTTTGGAGGTTACCACCTGATTCTTACTATAGGAATTGCCTGACAGCTGGGCTCCATGGCCTTCTAGTTCCTTGCAAAACTTTGGTAACTATCCCAGGAACTTGATACACCCCTCTCCTTCTATGGACCTGGCAACCTGCCTTGTTCTTTCCTCAGTACTCCCCCTCCTTCTAGTAGGTTTCTTTCTAATTTGTTGGTTGATATGTGATGAAAGTTGGTCAAATTTGTTAATAAAAACACTTAAAAAAAACTTCCAACTATCAAAAAATCATCAATAAATTAATGCTGTCTAATTGACTGACATAGGGGGATCGAGGCGTTCCTGGACCACCTGGAGTACAAGGAGAAACAGGAATTGGACTGCCTGGACTAAAGGTAAGAGAATCTAAAATTGTGGCTGCTGTGTATTTCCCACAAAATAACAATATGTGGTCAGAAGTGGTCAAACATAACCACTAGTAGACTAAATTCTGTCTATTGGACTCAAAGGAACTCTATTAAAATTTACTAATACCAGCGTTTTACAGATCAATCTTAGGTAAAACCCTTCCAGTGAACAGTACAGCCAGATTTATCAAGAAGAACCTCCAGAATCTATAACTCTATGGAGATTTATCAAACATGGTGTAAAGTGAAACTGGCTCAGTTGCCCCTAGCAACCAATTAGATTCCACCTTTCATTCCTCACAGACTTTTTTGAAAATGAAAAGTGGAATCTGATTGGTTGCTAGGGGCAACTGAGCCAGTTTCACTTTACACCATGTTTGATAAATCTCCCCCTATAACTCTATAGCTCTGAGCTGGAGTCGATTTCCATTTGTAAATTCTATGAAATTTGGCCACACCCCATTCATACCAAACCACGCCCCTCCATTGTAAGCCCTGCCCACCTAATGAACATGGTAGAGACCATCAAAAAAACAGTTTGTGCAAAACTTTTTGCCTATCTGCACCAGGCACAGCATCAAATATATTACAAAAAGTGGCTTTCACTTGGAGGACTTGGCCTGACCACATATTACATCGACACCATGTAATATTATACTTCTCTTGCAACTAAACCAGAAGAGGCGCAGCAGTGCCTCCATCCTCCCTAATGTTAACGTGATAGCCGGAGGATACAATGAGGTCAATGTCAGATAAGAAGAAAGAATATCAATTAACGTACATTAATAATTTTAGGGAGACATGGGCATCCAAGGAAGACCGGGACCAAATGGACCACCTGGGATTGGAGAACCAGGACCGGCAGTAAGTATATGGACATATAACCAATAAATCTTAATAAGTAAAGCTACTCAATACATTAGTTGGTATAGCCTAGAATTTTTGCAGTAGTGAAAGTCATCTATGATGTACTTTATGTATAAGATAGTCTCTATTATATGAAGGGATAGTTTGTCATATCTTTTCAGCGTTTATATGGAATGCAATAACCCAGTGATTTCCCTCCACGTGGATCATGTCGGGACAGGTCTCTGTAATCTATCCTCATTCTGACAGATCGTCAAAAAATTCCTGAGTCATATCTTATATTACCTGAAGTTTTAGAGAAAAAAAAATGATCATAGAGTGAATATTGGAGATAAAACGTAACAGATCTAATCTCACCCAACAATAAAATTTTTTTAGTTTTTTTTTTTTCCTGTTAAAACAATAGGAAATATTAACCTGCAGTCATTGTGATGTCTCATCTGAAGGAACATGACAGCATTAGTGTAAAACAAGTTACAACTGGATGACCTGTAAAGAAAGGAGCCTTATAGTGCCAACTAAGCAGACGTTTCGTGCAAAGAATGATATATTGTAATAATTCCATTGTAACAGGGCCCTCAGGGAGCACAGGGGCTTCCAGGAGAAAGGGGACCGCAAGGAGAAGGATTTCCTGGACCAAAGGTAATGCTTAGTCTTCTTTTTTTTATCTTATTAGCTAAGTTAGTCACTGTCTTCGAGTTCACCGTCATTTGCTGTTCATGTATTTTTGTTTATGTCTTTTCTATTGACAAAACCAATAAAGCACGAAAATAAAAATGTCAGATTGCTGCAAAACTCGTCATATGGTTATGTCTCAGGCCGATGTGTAACTGATTATAGGTGGGGTCTAGTTGCACAAGAGGATATAAAAGCGCCTCCCTCCCACCCTATAAAACATCTCTCAGAGGCTACTTTTGTGAAGTGTACCTGTTGGTGAGAGATTGATGACTGGTAGTCTGGTAGACTGGAGAAGCAAGATGGCTATTAAGATAGATTGTCTGACAACTAGACTTCTGACCAAGCTCTTAGGCAGTTTTGGGAGCAGTAGTTATGTCAGGCCATACACAGACAGCTCAGTGGGGGAGGAACATTTTTAATACAAACATATATCTATCCTAAGATAATAATAAAGAAAATAATATAAAGGCAGACTAGATGGACCAGGTGGTCTTCTCCTTCTTCTGACATCAATCTTCTATGTTTTTATGCTGTTCCCGTTCAAATACCCCTTGACCCCAATAGTGTGCCCGCTGTGCTATTCACTATGCCGTAATATTGTATTGCAGAAAAAGTGCTGTCAGCTGCCCCTTTTAATTCCTACCCCTATGACTAAGGACCCTATTACATGGAGCGATAATCGGCCGAATCGTCTTATTGGTCCGTGTAATAGAGACAACGATCAGCCAATGACAACGATCATCGGCTGATCTTTGTTTTAGATTTGGACCTAAAATCATCAGGCGACGCCAACGCATTGTTATGTGTAATAGCGATGTGTAGCCGACAATTCCCCAAACACCTGTTACCTTACCTCTCCCCGCTCCCGGTCTTCTCTCCTGTGCTCCGCAGCTTCCCTTCACGGCGGCTGCAGCATCTGAGCGTCCTATCAGCTGACAGGCCGCTCAGATGATGATGCTGCTGGGACCAGGAAGCTGCAGAGTACAGGAGAGAAGACCGGGAGCGGGGAGAGGTAAGCATCGCTAACGATGTCCATGGAGCCTGATTATCTGGCTGTCTAATAGGCCCAGTAAACGAGCACCAATCAGGGCGTAGTCGGGCCGTCTAATAGTACCCAAAGCTGCAAAGTGCCAACTGTCTGCCCAGATCTGACAGGGTGCCCAATGGAAGTGGTGTTCTATAAATGATTACAGATGCAAGGGAGCCACCCTAGGCACTGGACCCTGATTTCCTTTCAAGAAAAAAGAAATTGTCAAAGCAGAAAATACCTTTAAATTAACTCTAAATATTGCTAAATATCTATACACAAAGTTGCATTAATATAGTGGATTAATGTTTCACCCGTCCCCGTACTATGTGTCTTTCTACACAGCCTATCAACTCCATCATATTTATTAAAATGTAAAAGTAATGTACTGGTTTCTTTTATAGGGAGATCGAGGATTTGAAGGGCCGAGAGGCTCTCGTGGGCCACCAGGTCCTGGCATTAAGGGTGACAAAGTAAGTATTTAAGGTGCTCTGTTTCGTTTGTGTCACTTTCATTTAAAAAAAATTAAAAAATTTGCACCTTAAAGACAACAAATTTTATCAGTCTCTATGACAACTCTTTTTTTTTAAATGACAGTGACACTTTAAGTGGCTACAATACACTAATATTATTACTATAACTACTACTACTCACTTTAAGGATTTGGGTTTGCCCCGTCTTTTCTTCTTATTATTACTACTACTACTACTCACTTTAAGGATTTGTTTTTGCCCTGTCTTGTTATTAGTTTTTTCTCATCAGTATCTTGTTTCTAGGGAGAGTTTGGTCCTCCTGGATTGCCTGGACCAATCGGTTTACCTGGCATTGGGGTACAAGGTGAAAAGGTAAGTCAAAAATATCATATTAAGTAAAAAATATTAAAAAAAGAATAACATTTTAAACAAAAAATATTTTTTCCTTTGTTTTCAGGGAATTCAGGGTCCTCTTGGGCCTCCAGGCATGAGGGGACCACCAGGAGAAGGACTTATGGGGCCTAAGGTAAAAAAAAAAAAAAAACTATTAATAGAAAACAAAAATAATAATTGTGGTTTGTATTGTTAGATCCCCTAGTAATTAATCTGGTAAAAAAGTACATAGATGACTCCACCGGCCATTCAAATATGCAAAAGAACACTCCAGAGACACCATTACAGGTCTCAACGTAGTGAGCTAGCCAGACCTTCCCTCAGGGAAGGAACAACCAAGCCAAGGAATGTGTCCAGTTAAGGAAACCCAAGCAAGGTATCCATCCACAGACAGTTGTTTTGGGGTATTTGCCCCTCATCAGTGTGGAGTAGGTTTCTGGCTAGTGGGAGCAATGCTAGTAAGTGCATGCAAAAAGGGATGATGGTTGACCTCAGGGCTATTCAGTCATTCTGCTATACATGTGCAGTCAGTAGTAGTAGTGGATCTTCAGAAAGTTGCCATACGGAAAATGCAAACCAAGAAAAGTCATGTAGACTTGTATATCCAACAAACCAACAAAAGTCATGTAGACTTGTATATCCAACAAACCAACAAGAGTCATGTAGACTTGTATATCCAACAACCCAACAAAAGTCATGTACAGTAGACTTGTATATCCAACAAACCAACAAAAGTCATGTAGACTTGTATATCCAACAACCCAACAAAAGTCATGTAGACTTGTATATCCAACAACCCAACAAAAAGCATGTAGACTTGTATATCCAACAAACCAACAACAGTCATGTAGACTTGTATATTGATTACTATAAACCCTTCTTGTCTATAAACTTTTCTTATTTAGGGAGACCAAGGTTTGCCAGGAGAATCTGGACTGCCTGGAGAACGAGGGGTTGGTGAACCTGGAGCAAAGGTAATTTATATATTAGTAGGTTTGTTTTTCATAACGACAACTCGAAAGACCACCATACACTGTAGCACAAAGTCAGCTGACCCCTACCGATTCCGTCGGCCCTGGCTGACTCTCCATTGTATGTGGAGGCCTCACGACTCCCCCCTGATAAATAATGTCAGGGAGAGAGGAGTCAGGCATATCTTTTTTTTCCCAAGAGCTAAACCATCCCTAGAGCTGCCTGATGGCGGCTAACCTTCCCGTTGTTTATTCACAACATATCAATCTTTGACTATAGTCTGCATATTTGCCCACCATCATTGCCCAACAAAAGTAGATTGCCTCAACCAGGACCTACAAAGTTATCAATCAGATCAGCCTATGGCTCTTGGAAAAGAGACTGAGAGTGAATAGGACTTTCTATGGGGGAGGTGCAGAGGCGCCAACCAGTTCCAGAAAGGAGGGGGGGTTGTTGTTTTTTTTACTGTGGGACAAATTTTTTTTATGTATACATCTGGTTGAAAGTAAACTGCAACTTTAAGGGGGTTTTTCAACAAAAAATCTTTTCATTCAAACCAACTGGTGCCAGAAAGTGCCAGAGATTTGGCCTGTACTTTTGTTAAAAAATTTCAAGTCTTTCAGTACTTATCAGCTGCTGTATGTCCAGCAGGAAGTGGTATTCTTTTTAGTCTGGAGAACAGGAGAGGCTTTCTATGGTGATTTGCTTTTGTTCTGGACAGTTCCTGACATGGACTGAGGTGGCGGCAGAGAGCACTGTGTCAGACAGGAAAGAATACACCACTTCCTGCGGAACATGCAACAGCTGATGATTACTGAAAGACTTGAGATATTTTAATAGACGTAAATTACAAATCTCTGGCACTTTCTGGCACCAGTTTAATTAAAAGAAAAAAAAAACGACCCCTTTAAGGTGGCCTTACAAATTAGACAGAAGTAGGCAGGTGGCTGAATAACCCTTGACCAAATGATATTCTGATTCTGTATGAGATCGTCCGGTACTGCAGTACCAGCCGGATGATCTTTAGCGCCACAGAATTCTGATGTTTGCGCATCCGTGAGCGCCCGCATCAGAACTCTCCACTGCACACTATGGAGCATAGCGTGCACTGATAGGGTTTTCATTGAATAGCGGCCACAGGAAACTGACATGTCAGTTTCTCACGGCGCCGCTAGGGATCCCAGCCGGAGTATATACTATGTGTATACACTCCGTCCGGGATTCCCTCAGCCTGCAGCACAATGTAAGTTCCGTACTGATTGCAACAACGGCCTTTAGGTGTATAGGTGCTTTATAGACACATTTTAGTTACGGCCATTACAGGAGTTTAGCCTGGCTATACATAATCCAGATCATCAAGCGAATGGCAAAGAATCTCTTTCCCATAAGGCCTTTCATGGATGTAAGATCTTGTGAATAAAAGATCTTTCAAACATACATCCTTCTTTATAGATTACAGCAGTCTATTGACAACTGTTTATTGATAATGGGTTAAAATTGTCACTTTCTATCAACTTTAATAAAATGTGTATGTATACTTCTGGACCCCACCAGTCAGTAGATCAAAGGATCCTTCACTGCAGCCTCTGATATATCTCAGTCCCATCCCAGCAAAGGGGGAGGAGCTTAGACTGGGCTGCAGTACCAGACACGGCCACCAGGACAAAAGCATCAGATTTTTTTCTTAATGTCAAATACAATCAGTGGTGGAAGGTTCTTCAGCCCTGATGGATTTGGCAAAGAACCTGACCCCATAATTACATATTTATATACATTACACAATGTGCTTTATTTCTGCCTTCTTTATTTCAGGGTGAGCCCGGGTCTGCAGGTTTAGCTGGGTTACCTGGTTTACCAGGAGAAGACGGTGCTCCAGGACAAAAGGTTTTTATGTCTATACGTATTATATAATATCTTCAAATATGTCTAGAAATGACAATAATTACTTGTGGATATTTCAATATGGAATTTAAATTTTCATATATAATATTATATTATATTTTGTATAATTTTTTTTGTATAATAATATAATTTTAGAATATTTATAATATAATATAAATAATATTTATATAATATAACATTATTAATATTAATAACAACAACATGGCTGCTTTGCAGTTTTTACTATATAAAATGTATTTTAATTTTTATAGGGTGAGCCAGGACTTCCAGGTCTCAGGGGGCCAGAAGGGTCTCCTGGTGTTGGCATACAAGGTGAAAAGGTAAGTTCCAAATATTTAAAGGGGTTATCCTGTGCTACAGAAACATGGCCACTTTCTTTCAGAGACAACACGACTCTTGTCTCCAGTTCAGGTGCGGTTTGCAATTAAGCTCCATTCACTTCAATGAAACTGAGCAGCAAAACCCCTTCCAAGCTGAAGACAAGAGCGGTGCTGTCTCTGGAAGAAAGCGGTCATGTTTTTGTAGCGCTGGGTAACCCCTTTAAACCTTATTATACCAGGGTCAACATGATTTATTGCCTCCTGAAATAAAGATCATTGTGATAGGAACAGCCAATATTAGTGGGTTATTATTGTAGAATAATAGTATTTTGGCTAGAGACTACATTTTCTCACACATGTTTTTTTTATGTTTTAAGGGTGACCAAGGACAACGTGGCATCCGTGGGTTAACTGGGCCCCCAGGACCTGCCGGACCATCAGGACCAAAAGTAAGCACTTACTTATCTACCATTATGGCTCTACACCTGTATGTTTTCATATAAATTCACCTATTTAAATGTTTAAGAATTACTAATGGATAAAAATCGTTGACCATCTTATAGGGTTAGATTACATTACATAAATTACGTAAAAAACTTTTAACATGTCCCTATATAATTTCAAAACTTTTTATTAACGATATATATATAAAATACTTCAAAGGTAATGTGTTACCTACATTTTCTTTTACTGATAAGAATCAGATACTAAAACTTGTTCTTTTATTCTAATCTGTTTCTGTATTTAATGTTTTTGTACATTGTTATGAGTAACATGCTTTAAAGCAAGACTCATGGACATATATGACAATAGTCAGATTCTGTCCACTTGAGATGAATGTGAAACATTACTGAGCATGCTCTGTGACCTTCCAAGAGGTCATTCCTCAGGGAGCTGCTATTGTCTCCTCTGTCTACTGGTGTCACATGTCGCTGCAATGCTGTACAGATCACTTTACAGCAGCCTCCTTTTATCACCACAAACACAACAGGATGTCTCAGCTTAGTTTTAGCCCCAGTGGTAAGAATGAAATCTGAGGAATATTTTATAATATAGATAGAAACATGGAAAATTTGAAAAGAGTCACCAAAATTCTTTAAAAATATATTTAACATAAAAACATTGTTTAAACAATAAGTTATTTTCTGATTACACATTCCCTTTAAGGACTCTCTACTATTTTAGTATGTATTACAAAACATAGATGAGAAACAATATTATATGATTTATTTCACAATGTAGACAAAGATAAAGGGCACTCACCAGATCTTCAGGCTTGACTCTCTAGTGGGCGCACAGCACCTCCGTACAGCTGTTTCATGCACACTGGTGCTTCTTCCTGCTGGGGGATCTAGTGCAGACTATATCTACTTACATCTACATTTATATCACTTATGTTACTGGATTTCTTCTTGTGTTTTAGGGTGAACCTGGAGCTGCAGGACGCCTTGGAATGCCAGGTCCCCCCGGTCGGGCAATAGTGGGTCCTAAGGTATGCTTTACCGTTATAAATTGTACATTTATTTAAAGGTAGCACAAATGAATATGCAGTTATGCCTTTCTAGCCGTTTTGACTCCACATCTATTCAAACCAAAAGATTTAGGGCCATACTATATGGATAAAGCTAAAATTAATAACTTCTTATTAAAGTTTATTTTTTTATAACTGTTTCACATAAATATAAACTTTTATCTTATTTAAGGGAGACCTCGGGCCACCAGGTTCACAAGGCCTTATAGGAGAACCAGGAGTTGGTATTGCCGGTCCAAAGGTAATGTGAAATGTATCTGCTGCGGCCAAAACTGATATTTGTTCTTGAGTGAATAGAACTATTATATGCCAAATAGCTCTTTCTCCTTAAAGAGACACTTTATGTAGGTTTATCTTAGGCCAGCATAAACTGGTGACAGAGAAGCTGAACAGAATGATGTATCACTTACAATGTTCTGTGCAGCTGATCCAGAGATATCCTCCTGAATAACATGGACAATAAGTAGTCTTTTCCATTATGTGCATGAGCCCAGTAGTCCTGGATATTCATGAGGAGCAGAAAACTCCGCCCACTACCAGTTATCTATCCACGGTGTGTATAGTCAGTCAACTGTCAATCAGCAGCTGGAGGGCGGGGGGGGGGGGGAGTAATACAGCGATCTGTTCAGCATTTCTGTCACTAGTTTACACTGCCTTCATTTAAGGCAGCAAAAACCCAGTGGTAGATTCCCTTTAGAAGTGACTCTGTACTCAGAATCTGACCCCCCAAAACCGCTTGTACCTTTGGTTATCTGCTTTTAATTCAAGATATGTGCTGGGGTCCGTTCGGCAGGTGATGCAGTTATTGTGCTAAAATCAACTATTAAACTTGCAGCCCTGTGTCAAATTGGCGTGGCCTAGAGTACCCATGCCCTAGGATTGTGACACCTCCCGTTCCTCCTCCCCGCCCCCCTTAATAATTAGGAATGCCCCTGGAATATTTTCTCCTATTCATCACCTGTGTGAACACTGCACATGAGCTGGATCGTTAAGGCACCTGTGCAGTGTTCTGACAGGTGATGAATAGGAAAAATGGTGAAGAGGGCGGGGAGGAGGGACGGATGGGTGTCACAATCAAGTTTAAAAGTTGTTTTTTAGGACAATAACTGCATCCCCTGCCAAACAAACTCCAGGAAAGATCTTGATTAAAAGCAGCTATCCGAAGGTACAAGTGGTTTGGGGGGGGACAGATTGTGATTTCATAGTCATTATAAGGAGGATTATGGTAGTTTCCATTAGAACTATTTTATGCACGTGACAGCCTCACAGATAAATTTAATACATCAAATAAATCTGAAATCTGCTTTTTATATATTATTTAATCATATAATGATGTATATAACCAGAAGTAATAATAGTTACATAGTCAATTCGGTTGAAAAAGACACATGTCCATCAAGTTCAACCAAGTATACATCTATCAACTGTTATCTATTTAGGGTGACAGAGGCAATCCAGGACCACCAGGGCCATATGGGCCGAAGGGAGATGGATTTGCAGGACCTCCAGTAAGTAAAACAATAAGCTTTGCTGAGTTTACGAATATTAAAGACCAAGTGAAACCTTCCAACGTCTAATATCTGGTAACTCATTCTCTTTGACATTAGGGAATGCCAGGACTTCCAGGTCTTCCAGGTGATCCAGGTCCAGACGGCATTGGACTTCCAGGACCAAAGGTAGCACTCCATTCAGATATACCCTTAAAGTCATGGAACAGCATTGGTTTGGTGTGGTTTCAGCCACATGCATTTCTCTACATGTAGAAACATTGTCTGAATGGCATTTTTCATGGTTTTTAACACCTTAAAACATAAATTTCCACATTGAATCAATGATTAGAGCCGTCTGCATATTGTCTGAGAGAATTCTCACCACAGGATTAGTAGATTGGTAGGTATGGCTCCAGGCGTCACAGCCATACCAAACCTGAACACCACCGCCACACCAGACCTGACCATACCTCCCCCCTACCCCCCTCAAAAAGACATCAGATTTACTGGCAAGTCTGAACAGAAGGTGGGAGACTAAAAAAATAAAAACAAAATAAAAGTTGTTTCCTTCCCCCTGCTCCCTGGTGCTGCCCCCCTGCAAGGTGCTGCCCTAGGCACCGGACCACGGGTGCCTAGTGGTAAATACGGCCCTGCCTGTCTGTGGCCGACATCGGCACACAGCAGGGGCTCCAGGATTTGTCACCAGCGTTAAGCTGTGCCGCGCACTGCCGCTCAGCTGACAGGGAGGCCCCGCGCACTTCCTCCAGCCGCCCTCTCAGCCCCCTCGTGGCGCCGCCATTTCTTTTTAATCTGGTGCACTGAGGCTCCGTACAGTCTCAGCGCACCGCTGCTCCTGATTGGCCCGTCCACCTGTCCATCACCGCCGGCGCCGAGCTCTCCCCCTGGGCTCCGAGGGACGTACAGTCACAGTGACAGGAGGATGGGAGCCGGACATCCATCTCCAAGCCAGTCTTGTGGTAAACTGCGCTGGGGGACATCACATGTGCAAACCAGGGGAAGGGGTCAGGGGACATGTGGAAAACAGGAGGAAGGTGAAAACAAGGAGAGGGGGATGTGTGTGGAAAACAAGGAGAGGTGGACATAGGGAAAACAAGGAGAGGGGGATGTGTGTGGAAAACAAGGAGAGGTGGACATAGGGAAAACAAGGAGAGGTGGACATAGGGAAAACAAGAAGAGGTGGACATAGGGAAAACAAGGAGAGGGGGATGTGTGGAAAAAGGGGAGAGGGGGATGTGTGTGGAAAACAAGGAGAGGTGGACATAGGGAAAACAAGGAGAGGGGGTATGTGTGTGGAAAACAAGGAGAGGTGGACATAGGGAAAACAAGGAGAGGGGGATGTGTGTGGAAAACAAGGAGAGGTGGACATAGGGAAAACAAGGAGAGGGGGATGTGTGGAAAAAGGGGAGAGGGGGACATAGGGAAAACAAGGGGAGTGGGATGTGTGTGGAAAAAGGGGAGAGGGGGATGTGTGTGGAAAAAGGGGAGAGGGGACATATGGAAAACAGGGGGAAAGGGGGAGGGTCAGGTGGGGATGAGGGCCAGGTAATGTGTGTGTGGGGGGGGGGGTCAGGTGAGGTAGTGTGTGGGGGGGGGGTCAGGTGGGGTAGTTTGTGTGCAGAGGGGTCAGGTTAATTGCAGGCAGAGGGGGGAACTTAACTGAGGGATACAGCAGGTGCGTTATTACTATGTAGGGGGGCACAGCACTGGACATTATTACTATGTAGGGGGGCACAGCACTGGACATTATTACTATGTAGGGGGGCACAGCACTGGACATTATTACTATGTAGGGGGGCACAGCACTGGACATTATTACTATGTAGGGGGGCACAGCACTGGACATTATTACTATATGGGGGTACAGCAGTAAGCATTATTACTATATGGGGCACAGCATATGGAGCATTATTACTATATGGGGACACAGCAGGAGGCATTATTATTGTATGAGGGTCACAGTCGGGACATTATTACTATATGGGGAAAAGCAGGGGATCTTACCCACAGGGGGCAACCCACATATCTAATCTGGGGTATTTAACTGTTTGCGGGGCACTACAGGGGAATTAACTATTTGTAGGTCACTAGTGGGGTTATTAACTTTTTGTGGGGCTCTAGTGGGGGAATTAACTATTTGTAAGGCACTATTGAAGGTATTAACTACTATAGGGGAGCTATTATGTGAATACCTACTACTTTGACAGTGCCAGGAACACTGCACATCACTCTGACAGTGTCAGGAATGCCAAATGTACAGAAATGGGGTAAGGAGGGGAGAGGGAGCTACCACAGGAAGAGGAGGGTAAGAGTAGAATCATACTAGTGTGTGTGTGTGTTATGGAGAAAGAAATGCTGCACTGTGGGGCTGGTATACAGGTGGAGCAGTATGTGGTAATGGGTTACTGCAGGTGGAGCAGTATGTATTTTCTGCACTGTGTTGGTGGTTTACTAAAGGTGAAGCAACATTTATTTCTGCACTTTGGTGTTGTTTTTAAGCTGCTCTGGGATATTATGTGCACTACATGGCGGTATCTGGCGCTTCATAGCTGTATATGTTTGTTGGTGAGGCCCGAGCATCAACATGGATTGCTGGGTGAGGCCCGAGAACAAAAAGTTTGAGACGCACTGCCTTAGATGTTCACACTGTATACAACTCCACAATGTGGAAAATGGGACTTCTACTGTTAGAAGATACCAGGTTTCTACCCCAAGAGGGGACCCAGTATAGGTCATGGCTGGCCAAGCAGGACATACTGACACAAGCAGAGGTGAAGCTGGTGCAACGGTTAGTGGTAAAAGCAGAAGACAGCCCAGTCCAGTGTTGATTACAGGGAACCCGTCACCATGAAAATACTACCTAAGCTATCAGCATCATGTTATAGAGCAGAAGGAACGGAACAGATTGATATATAACTTTATGGGAAAATATTCAGTATTACTTTTAATTTATTATTTGTCTATAAAACAACCCAGCCGAATAACAAAACTGTACCATGTATTGCCATGTATTTATTATAAATATATTTATTTGTAGGGAGACCCTGGTTTCAGAGGTCCTGTTGGTCTATCCGGTCCCCCTGGTGAAGGATTGCCAGGACCTAAGGTAAGGAAATTTTAAATATTCACTATATTTAAGATATAATACTTTTAAATTACATTTAAATGAAGAATATTTTAGATAGCCTTATGACCTGTATCTGGCAGGGAACCACTGAAGGCCTTATACCTGTTATTTAGACAATTAAATTTATTATAAGGAACTAGATGAAAAAGTGGATGTGGTTTATTGGGAGGGTGTAAGACCGTCCACAGACCCACAAAACTACCAAGAATATTTAAAAGAAGAACCCGTGGAGCCTCATCAAAGAGTCTAGAAACACAGGACTAGCCAGATATCCCTCCAGGAAGGACCTGGCTCCTCCAAGGGGTGGATCCTGTAAGGACACCACCAAAACCACCATATTAAGTGGCTCTATAAGTCAATGTAACGACAAGGAAAAAACCAAGGCCAGGTATCCGTCCACATACAGCTGTTTCGGGGTGTTGCCCCTCATCAGTGTGGAGCAGGATTCTGGCTAGGTGGGAGCAATGCCTAGTAGAGCCATAAGAGAAACAGATTGCTGATCTCAGGGAGACCAGACAAACGATAACACTGCTGGCTGCTAGTAAGCGCTCAATGCAGTGAAATCCTAGGTGCATTGCCCCCTGGGAAACATCCCGGAGGGATATCTGGCTAGTCCTGTGTTTCGAGACTCTTTGATGAGGCTCCATGGGATCTTCTTTTGCATATTTATGTTTCCCAGGGGGCAATGCACCTAGTATTTCACTGCATTGAGCGCGTTCACTAGCAGCCGGCAGTGTTATCGTTTGCCTGGTCTCCCTGAGATCAGCGATCTGTTTCTCTTACAAACTTACCATAACATGCCAGAAATGGGCAAAAACCATTGTGCTAATATATGCTTGCAAAACGGACAACTGAAAAACACACCAGATCCATTAAGAGGCATGGTTTATTTTACTTTTGTTCATAAAGCAGCCAGCATGGCATGGCTTCAGATCTAGCCCCACCTCAATATTAACCCTACATAGTGAGACTATATATATATATATATATATATATATATATATATATATATTCCATTAGTTCCATATATTTGTCTGCATAACCCTTCTGAAAATGACTACAGATGATTATGTATTTGTTGTTATCCTATACTAGACACTTTATTAATATTAATACTGTTTTTAGGGAAATTTAGGAAAAACAGGAATACCCGGCCCCCAGGGTCCTCCAGGAGAAGGCATACAGGGTCCAAAGGTAAGAAATACACTTGACCCAATGTTCTATTTTTGCCAAGTATTTAATTCTTTAGTACTTCTCAGAACTTTCTACCTTTATTTGTTGTTCTTAAATTTAATGTTTTTAATCTGTTTTTAGGGAGAACAAGGGGTTCAAGGTTTGCCAGGACCACGTGGACTTCCAGGAGAGGGACTTTTAGGACCAAAGGTCAGGACAAATTTTATTCTTTTTCAAGATGCAATATTTCCAAATATATAATCCAAATTAATCCTTAGTCCACTTCAGGAAAACCATCTTCATATACCTTTTTTAGTGAACTCTGAGTTCAATTAGTTGGGGGTTTCATGTCCAGGATCTTCATTTGTTGTCCAGAGAAAGATTACAAACTGCATCAATTGCTCTAGCAGGGAAGGGGAACCTCCGAACCTCCAGCTGTTGCAAAACTACAGTTCCCAGGGCCAAAGCTTTGGCTTTCCAGGCATGATGGGAATTGTAGTTAGGCAACAGCTTGAGGGCCAAAGGTTTCTATCCCTGGTCTAGACGGCCTGCCCATCCTAAATTACACAGAAAAGTCATTCATTTGAATGGGCACTGTTTAATTCTTAATTTTCCTTTTAGCGTTGCTACAGGTAGCTTGAACAGTTACAGGTTTCCCCATACATTACAACTTATTGCTTTGGGACACTTTGGGAAAAGGTTGATGTGAACAGATCCTTCCCTGGAATTGTCCAATAATAACTCTTCTGTGCCCAGGTTCAACCAATGAGACCTGTGTGCGGTGTCTTGGCCAACCACCATAGATCTGGCGTCACACCTCAACATCTAGCAAGTGACGGGCCGCACCTCAGACATAACATCCCAGGGGGTCACCACACGTGCAGATCATATGATTGAATAAGCCACATCATATGTCCCCAGGCACAAAACTAAAGATTTCATACTCTAACAATACATTTTGTATTCGTTACTATTGTTAAAAAAATTATAAATTTTACACCAAGAGAATATTTGGTTATGGCCTTTTCTAATCGGAGCCAATTTATTATTTCAGGGTGATCGTGGTTCTTCTGGTGAAAGAGGAAGAAAAGGAGAGAAAGGTGACAATGGAGATCCTGGTAGCCCTGGAGACTCGGTAAGGATTCGGTACACAATAATATCTCCAACAGCTTAGCTCTTTGTATTGGAAGCTTTATATAGATCACCTATAACTACACTTGGTAAATCTGCCATACACATGACAACTATCAGTAGTCCCCTGTGACTTCTACATAAGGGCCCTTTTACACGGAACGATAATCGTCCGAATCGGCCCTATCTGGCCGATTGGCATTCCGTGTAATAAACACAACGATCAGCCGATGACAACGATCATCGTTGATTTAGGTTTGGATCTATAATTGTTAGGCGCCAACAATGTGTAATAGCGATGCACAGCCAGCGGCTGATGATTTGCAAAGTGTACACATTAATCATGGTCCAGGGCTCCCCTTGTGGTCTGCTTCTCCCCGGGTCCCGCGCGATGCAACTTCAGAGCAGTCTGTCTGAGCTGACAGTCTGCTCAGCCAATCACTGGCCAGGACCGGCACGGCCAGTGATTGGCTGAGCAGCCTGTCAGCTGAGACAGGCTGCTCTGAAGATGCAGCGTGCAGGATCAGGGAGAAGCAGACCACAAGGGGAGCCCTGGACCATGGACAGGTAATGCATGCAGTTTTAGCATCGGTAACAATGTCCATGCAGCCCTTGTTAAACGATTATCGGGCTGTGTAATAGGCCCAGTAAACGAGCCCCGATCTAGCAGATCGACGCTCGTTTACAATTATTATCGGGCCGTGTAATAGTACCCTAAGTGTAGGGCTGGGCGGTATACCGCAAAAATACAGATACCGTCACTGGCGTCGGTTAACCGACTCCAACTTGACCAGGACGGTATTTGCAGTATTTTTGTATTTCTGTGTCCCTGCGCCCATCCTGTCAGAGGCCCCCGCACACACCAGCCAGGCCAGGCACCAGCGCTGGTATCAGAGCGGGAGGTGGAGGAGCAGCAGCAGGGTCCAGGTGACAATGCATTCCCCCCCCCCCCCCCCCGGCAAGTTCAAGCGACCGCCCGACCGCCCCGTCCGCGCAGCTGTCTGCCCTACCCACCCGTCCGGTCCGAGGCTCCGTCCCGTTGCACCTGTCCTGCCAAAGCACCCACCACCCGTCCGGTGTCCTTGCACACTGAGGGGACTACAGGAAAGCCGCCGCCAAGTGCTGCTGTGACATGGCCGCGTCCCTGCACACACAGGACAACATGTGCAGCGCTCGCCGGCCAGGTGTTGGGGCGATCGGACGGGACTGTTCCGGGAGGGGGGACCGGCACCAGTCCCGTCCGAGCGCCCCCCCACACCTGACGGCGAGCGCTGCACATGTTGTCCTATGTGTGCAGGGACGCAGCCATGTCACAGCAGCACTTGGCGGCGGCTGTCCTGTAGTCCCCTCAGTAACAGTACAGGACTGTAACATAGGAGGAATGTGCTGCAGCAGGCAGGATAAGTTATAGGAGACATTGCTGTGTATGGCATCCTGCCTGCTGCAGCCCATCCATTCCTCCTATGTTACAGCCCTGTACTGAGGGGACTACAGGTCCCAGCATACACCTCCCTGTGCTCCCTGTACAGTAATACACCCCAATCCCTCCCCTCCCCCCTGTATAGTCATACACCCCAATCCCCCCTGTATAGTCATACACCCCAATCCACCCCCTGTATAGTCATACACCCCAATCCCTCCCCTCCCCCCTGTATAGTCATACACCCCAATCCACCCCCTGTATAGTCATACACCCCTATCCCCCCCTGTATAGTCATACACCCCAATCCACCCCCTGTATAGTCATACACCCCAATCCACCACCCCCCCTGTATAGTCATACAGCCCTATCCCCCCCTGTATAGTCATACACCCCAATCCACCCCCTGTATAGTCATACACCCCAATCCACCCCCCCTGTATAGTCACACATTCCAATCCACCCCCCCTGTATAGTCATACACCCCAATCCACCCCCCCCTGTATAGTCACACATTCCAATCCACCTCCCCTGTATAGTCATACACCCCAATCCACCCCCCCTGTATAGTCACACATTCCAATCCACCCCCCCTGTATAGTCATACACCCCAATTCCCCCCTGTATAGTCATACACCCCAATCCCCCCCTGTATAGTCATACACCCCAATCCCCCCCTGTATAGTCATACACCCCTATCCGTCCCCCCTGTATAGTCATATACCCCTATCCGTCCCCCCTGTATAGACATACACCCAGGGGCGTAACTAGAAATGGCTGGGCCCCATAGCAAACTTTTGATTGGGGCCCCCCCGCCCCACCCCCTCTCGATCGACCACTACGCCATCAACACACTCAGCTCTACACAGGTTCTGTACACCATATAAATTACAGTACAGTTACATCAGGTGACTTACAGGAGACGTCTTCTCTGATCGGAGTTTTTCCCTTTTCATTTTATTTTCCATCCGTCCTGGGCCGTTATGAGAACTTCTCCGGGCCACGAATCCACAGAATCTGCCAGACAGACATATTAGGCTCCACACTCTGTCACCATCCTCATCTCTACCAACTGCACATCTGTATTGGCCCCTTTACACCCACATTTAGTGGGTAGGCTGACTCTATGTGATCCCATTTTAGTATATGGCCCTCCTCTCTGTCGCCCCTCCTTATAGATAGCTTCCTTATGTTGCCCCCCCCCCCGCTGTCCCCCTTATAGATGCCCCCCCATGTTGTCCCCTTATAGATGGTCCCCTATGTTGCCCCCCCTATAGATGGCCCCCTCTTCCCCTATATTGTCCCCTTATAGATGGCCCCCTTTCCCCCTTTATTGTCCCCTTATAGATGTTCCCCTCTCCCCCAATGTTGTACGTTTATATCCCCCTCTCCCCCTATGTTCTCCCCTTATAGATGGCCTGCTCTCCCCCTATGGTGTCCCCCCCTTATAGATGGCCCTCTCCCCCCCCCCTTATAGATGCCCCCCTCCCCCCCCTTCCTTATAGATGTCTCCCTCCCCCCCTTCCTTATAGATGGTCCCCCTCTCCCCCCTCCCTTATAGATGCCCCCCTCTCCCCCCCTTCCTTATAGATGCCCCCCTCTCCCCCCCTTCCTTATAGATGTCCCCCTCCCCCCTTCTCTTCTAGATGCCCCCTTCTCTTCTCCCCCCATTCCTTATAGATGCCCCCTTCTCTTCTCCCCCCCTTCCTTATAGATGCCCCCTTCTCTTCCCCCGCTTCCTTATAGATGCCCCCTTCTCTCCCCCCGCCCTTCCTTATAGATGCCCCCTTCTCTCCCCCCCCCCCTTCCTTATAGATGCCCCCTTCTCTTCTCCCCCCCCCTTCCTTATAGATGCCCCCTTCTCTCCCCCCCCCTTCCTTATAGATGCCCCCTTCTCTTCCCCCCCCATCCTTATAGATGCCCCCCTCTCTTCCCCCCCCTTCCTTATAGATGCCCCCTTCTCTTCTCCCCCCTTCCTTATAGATGCCCCCTCCTCTCCTCCCCCCCCCTTCCTTATAGATGCCCCCTTCTCTCCTCCCCCCTTCCTTATAGATGCCCCCTTCTCCCCCCCTTCCTTATAGATGCCCCCTTCTCTTCTCCCCCCTTCCTTATAGATGCCCCCTTCTCTTCCCCCCCCTTCCTTATAGATGCCCCCTTCTCCCCCCCCTTCCTTATAGATGCCCCCTTCTCCCCCCCTCCTTATAGATGCCCCCTTCTCCCCCCCTTCCTTATAGATGCCCCCTTCTCCCCCCCCCCCCCCTTCCTTATAGATGCCCCCTTCTCCCCCCCTTCCTTAAAGATGCCCCCTTCTCCCCCCCTTCCTTAAAGATGCCCCCTTCTCCCCCCCTTCCTTATAGATGCCCCCTTCTCTTCCCCCCCCTTCCTTATAGATGCCCCCTTCTCCCCCCCCTTCCTTATAGATGCCCCCTTCTCCCCCCCCCCCCTTCCTTATAGATGCCCCCTTCTCCCCCCTCCTTCCTTATAGATGCCCCCTTCCCACCCCCTTCCTTATAGATGCCCCCTTCCCCCCCCTTCCTTATAGATGCCCCCTTCCCCCCCCCTTCCTTATAGATGCCCCCTTCTCCCCCCCTTCCTTATAGATGCCCCCTTCTCCCCCCCTTCCTTATAGATGCCCCCTTCTCCCCCCCCCCCTTCCTTATAGATTCCCCCTTCCGCCCCCTTTGTCCGAGGAAAGCAAGTTTAAAAAAAAGAAAAAGACTCACCTAACAACATGCTCCCCCGTCGAGCCTTTTTCCTGTCACCCCCTGTCTGATGCGCGGCTGCCGTCTGATGCCGCGTCCTAGCCCCGGCAGCGCGCGTATCATAGAGTTCTGTGTGAGCCTGTGGCCGCGACTTCCGGCACACGTCTCTGTGCCGGAAGTCGCGGCCGCAGCACAAGCCCACACAGAACTCTATGATACGCGCGCTGCCGGGGCTAGGACGCGGCATCAGACGGCAGCTGCCCATCAGACAGGGGATGACAGGAGCGCTGTGGACCGGTCCCGTGCTCCCCCTGGCCCAGTGACTCCTTTTCCCTATGGTTGGGGAAAGGAGTCTCCGGGTCGGGAGGAGCACGGGACCGGCCCCCGGCTACAGCACCCGGGAGGCATGCTCAGCCGCCGGGTGCTGCAGGATATGTAAGCTCCAGGGGCCCGCGTCACGGGCCCCTGATGCGGCGGGGCCCCGTAGCAGCCGCTACGGCTGCTACGGTGGTAGTTCCGCCAGTGCATACACCCCTATCCGTCCCCCCTGTATAGTCATACACCCCTATCCGTCCCCCCTGTATAGTCATATACCCCTATCCGTCCCCCCTGTATAGTCATACACCCCTATCCGTCCCCCCTGTATAGTCATATACCCCTATCCGTCCCCCCTGTATAGTCATACACCCCTATCCGTCCCCCCTGTATAGTCATACACCCCTATCCGTCCCCCCTGTATAGTCATTCACCACAATCCACCCCCCCCTGTATAGTCATACACCCCTGTCCGCCCTCCCTGTACAGTCATACGCCCCTATCCGTCCCCTCTGTATAGTCATACACCCCTATCCGTCCCCCCTGTATAGTCATTCACCACAATCCACCCCCCTGTATAGTCATACACCCCTATCCACCCCCCCCGTATAGTCATACACCCCAATCCCCCCTGTATAGTCATACACTGCAATCCCCCCCTGTATAGTCATACACCCCAATCTGTCCCCTCTGTATAGTCATACACCCCTATCCGTCCCCTCTGTATAGTCATACACCCCAATCCACCCCCCCTGTATAGTCATAAACCCCAATCCCCCCTGTATAGTCATACACCCCAATCCCCCCTGTATAGTCATACACCCCAATCTGTCCCCTCTGTATAGTCATACACCCCAATCCGTCCCCTCTGTATAGTCATACACCCCAATCCGTCCCCCCTGTATAGTCATACAGCCCTATCCGTCCCCCCTGTATAGTCATACACCCCTATCCGTCCCCCTTGTATAGTCATACACCCCTATCCGTCCCCCCTGTATAGTCATACACCCCAATCCGTCCCCCCTGTATAGTCATACACCCCTATCAGTCCCCCCTGTATAGTCATACACCCCAATCCGTCCCCGCTGTATAGTCATACACCCCTATCTGTCCCCCCTGTATATTCATACACCCCAATCCGTCCCCCCTGTATAGTCCTGTACCCCCATCCCTATGTACCTCCTGTATAGTAATACACCCCTATCCACCCTCCACCCCCCCATATAGTCATACACACCTATCCCTATGTGACCCTCTGTGTATACACATCCTGTAGAGGCTGTATACCTTTATATACATGTCCAGATCCCCTAATAATGACAAAAATTAATAATGATAATAAACTAACCACAGGTTGCTGCTCTTTTTTACTTTTTTTAATCAAAATGTCACCAGTATGGCACGGCAAGTGGGTGTGGCTTGCAAAAAGGGGCGTGTCATAGTTATCGTTGAATTATCGTTACTGCGGCTACATGTGTGATAAACCGCGATATTGATTTAGGCCAATATTGCCCAGCCCTCCCTAAGTGTATATACTTGTTCATTTCATGAGGGAGAAGGTTAAACTGCTGCAAGACACAACTGGTAGAGTTTATCTTACAAGGAGAACATACAAACAGAAGAGTGGAAATCCATAAATGAGAACCACGTCGGTCGGCTCATAGCTAAGGAGGGCTGGTGGAAGGTTACCATTTCATAGCATTTCATAGAAATTAACATATTACACACACACATTAACATCAGGTGATTTCAAACACTAAGGGTTGGGTTTTACACTGCAGATTCAAAATAAGTAAAACATAATGGGCAATCGCAGCCGGCTTCTTATCACAGGGACTCCAAATTGGAGTGCAACACTGGCTTTAAAAGGGTACTCTGGCGAAAATCTTTTTCATTCAAATCAACTGGTTTCAGAAAGTTAAAAAGATTGTAATTTTAAAAAAAGAAAAGGCAGGTCAGCACGTCCTGAGATGAAAAAAATTCTGTACTTTATTCCAATGGGTTAAAATCTCATGGTACAAAAGTCACAAGTAAGGAGACACGAACATGTGCGTTTCTGGCCGGCAGGCCCTTAATCATAGATTGTAATTTACTTTTATTTAAAAATCTTCCAGTACATAGCAGCTGCTGTATGTCTTGCAGGAAGTGCTGTATTCTTTTCAGTCTGACACAGTGCTCTTTGCTGCCACCTCTGTCCAGGTCAGGAACTGTTATGGGTAGTAGAAGTTTTCTATGGGGATTTGCTACTGCTCTTGACAAAAAAACATGGCCACTTTCTTTCAGAGACAACACGATTTGTCTCCAGTTCAGGTGCGGTTTGCAAATAAGCTCTATTCACTTCAATGGAACTGAGCAGCAAAACCCCACCCAAGCTGGAGACAAGAGTGGGGCTGTCTCTGAAAGAAATTGGCCATGTTTTTGTAGCGCTAGATAACCCCTTTAAGAATAGAGGACAGAATATTGTCTTGTTTTGGGAGAGCAGGAAAGCCGCCCTGCCATCCAGAAATAACAATATTTTCCATGTTTTTACAGGGAAGACCTGGAAATAAAGGAGACCCGGGATTAACAGTAAGTTAAATGCTGTTACTATACCATTATTATGTTAAGTATGCATAAAATTTAGCAAAATCATGTTATATAGTCTTTTTATGTATTTTATGTACCATACTTATATATGTTTTTCTCATATACACGCCTGTATTATTTCCTAATCACACAGAGAGAAGATATCATTAAGATGATCAAGGAAATTTGTGGTAAGTTATTTTACTGTTTGTTTTGCATCATATGTTGGTAAAACTTTAAAAACTATATCCACCTTGGAGACCATATTAGTTTTGTTGTATCTATAAAAAAAAACCTGAAACCTCGCAATATAACTGGGGAGCTAGTATTGTAGTTTTGTTTCTATGTAGGCCTATGTGTCCCATGGTAACAGACTGCAACCAACCCCTGTGTAGTCTGGTCTTTAAGTAATACAATCTTTTATCTTTTTACTATTTGCTCACATATAGAGGGAATATATAATTTCCTGTGCCAGAGGAAAGTGGAAGGCCCTGTCTTTGTGTGAAAACTCCCATTTTCTGCACACAAAAAAAACATTGCCCAACTTTGTTACTTGGAAATGTTAAATTCCCTCTAAAGGAATCTGAACTGTGGCATCACATAAAAGATTAGAGGGGATTATAACTACAATTCTTTGTATTGTTCCCTATAGGTTGCGGTGTTAAATGTAAAGAGATCCCCATGGAACTTGTCTTCGTCATTGACAGCTCTGAGAGTGTTGGACCAGAAAACTTTGAAATCATCAAAGACTTTGTGACAGCGCTGGTTGAGCGCGTAACCGTAGGACGGAATGCCACTCGTATAGGACTTGTCCTATACAGTTTAGAAGTAAAGCTCGAATTTGGCCTAAACAGGTTCACCACTCAGCAAGACGTAAAGCAAGCCATCAGAAAGATGATGTACATGGGAGAAGGTACCTACACGGGAACCGCCATACGAAAAGCTACACAGGAAGGTTTTTACGGAGCAAGGAATGGTGTGAGGAAAGTAGCCATTGTCCTCACCGATGGTCAGACAGACAAGAGGGAAACTGTGAAACTGGACATAGCTGTTCGGGAGGCTCAGGCGGCCAATATAGAAATGTACGCCATTGGAATTGTGAACTCCAGTGACCCAACTCAACAAGAATTCATTAGGGAACTAAATCTTATTGCATCCGACCCTGATGCTGAACACATGTACTTAATAGATGATTTCAACACTTTACCAGGTAAAAAAGTTGAGTAACTTTGTGAATATATTGCCGTATTATTAGTAAGGTCAATAATCTATACTATAATCTCTTCTAGCTTTGGAATCCAAATTGGTGAACCAGTTCTGTGAGGATGAAAATGGTGCCCTCATCTACAACCGAGTAGGGAACAAAATCAGTACAATGTATACCCAGAAAGGCTCCTCCAGCAGTACTACCTTTGTGGCATCTCCAGGCAACAATGACCGCGTCAACACGGAGGAAAGTCTTAGACTGGAAGAAAAACGTAGGTTAGAGGAAAGAATAAGGTTAGAAGAAGAAAGAATCCAACAAGAAAGACTTAGGCAGCAAGAAATCATTCGACGAGAAGAAGAAAGGATTCGTCTAGAGGAAGAGAGACGAAGGACAGAACAGAATATTGTTATTAATCGGCAGCCACAAGTTTCGGTATTGTCAAAATATGCAAATGTCAACTACTCAAATTCCCACTAATCGAGTAATTTATAGGTTCACCTTTGAGCAAACTAGACAGTCCAGACCAGACAGTGCACCAAATTTACCACATGTAATACACTCCAGTAAATATGGTGCATTTTAGACTATGTAGACTATGTTTGCACCAAAACTATACTGTAGGTAGAATGTGGCCAAACGTAATAAACCTAAAGTTTAAAATTCAACTTGCAGGAAATGATTATTCATCTTTTGTATTCTTCAATGGTTATTGTTTTTTATTTGTAGCCAAAAGAAGTGGTCCCTATTCCAA
This sequence comes from Dendropsophus ebraccatus, assembly GCF_027789765.1. Classification (NCBI taxonomy): domain Eukaryota; kingdom Metazoa; phylum Chordata; class Amphibia; order Anura; family Hylidae; genus Dendropsophus; species Dendropsophus ebraccatus. The sequence continues at coordinate 29,074,852 of NC_091462.1, read as the reverse complement.
GCATAGATGAAGGAGAAGAAGAAGAAGAAGAAGAAGATTATGCTGATGAGAATGAGGACACAGGGCAGCCGTCATCTTCCAACACCAGGGGTAACTAATGCTTTGATTTTTCCCTTTACAGTCTATTACTTTATTACCTAAAAGGCATATTCCCATCTGGACACATATGGAATATCCACAAGATACCCCATAAATGTCCAGTAGATGCATAAAACCAATAGATCCCACCTCTGGGACCTGTACCTATCACAAGATCAAGGACCCCCTGGCCTTTTCCATCCTCCTTGTGGTCACTGGAAGTGGTTAGGAAGCTGAACACAGCCACATACACTAGTAGTTTAGATAACAGCCATAGACGTTAATGGGAGTTGCATAAGCAGCATATCAATGGCGCTGTTAGCGATGATGTTTCTGTAATTCAGGAGTTACAGAAACAACATAAATTGTGATGCTACATTGTCAATGGGGATTACACACTGCGTAAAACAACTGCCTCGGCTGCTTTTAGTTTACATCAATCAGACTGGAGGGGGGATAGGAGGCCCCTGGTGGAAAGATAGGGGTGGGTCCTAGCGATGGGACTTGCATCCATCAGACATTTACGTATCTAATGGATATACCATAGTATTGGAATATTGCTTTAATGTACTTAACTATGTCTGCTTTGTGTTTGCTATACAGTATCGTCAGCGGAGATTGCATCTCCAGGATCATCAACGTCATCTAGGACTGTCATACTGTCCCCAAGCTCATCAGAGATTGTCGAACCAATAAAACCAAAAATAGGTGCGCTTCATTTATACCTACCCTTCTCTGAGACAGACCTATGAAAAGTATTGAGTTATGACACGTGTTCAATGGTACCTGCCGCGATGAATGAGGAAGATACTTTGCAACTTTTTTTATAGTGGATTTGCATGCAAAAACCCTTTTTGGTGCAAAGAAAACCAGTGCAGAAATGCACCAGTGGTTTGAATTTTAAAGATATTATTTCCATCTGAGCATGTTATCTGTGTATAGGGGATAACCTGCAGAATCATGGGAATCCAATCGTTGTGACCCCCACAGATCTGGTGTACATGGGGAGATCCCTTTAAGTCCACAGCAGTAAATATTTATTTTATCCTTATATCCCTCTTAATGTCTTGTAGAATACATCCAGGATGCACGATGCAAGCTGCCATTAGATCAGGGTCCATGCCGGACTTATATCATTAAATGGTATTACGATAAACAAGCCAACTCTTGTGCCCAGTTCTGGTACGGTGGCTGCAGTGGGAATGGTAATCGTTTTGATACTGAAGATGAATGTAAGAAATCCTGTGTCTACCCCCATGAGGGAGGTAAGTTATACAAAAAATCCCAAAGTAATATAATAAAACTTTTGAAGGCAGATACAAAATAGAATAGGATAGGCTCCTAACCACCACATTACACAATACCTATACATTGCTTAATCACAATGCCCATATAGCTGTCACATACCAGTCCTATAGTGGCACCCTGCACAGTATAGCCCTGCATTAGACCACATATAAGTGAATACAGTATGTCTGATCACATCCATCCATCCATCCATTGCCTCACTGGTGATGGATGACTACAGTCATTCTCTTTTCCTCTCCATCCAGCCCAGACCACCATGATGACTCCTAAATACATAGGGTACCATAGGGTTATGTGCCCTACTTAGTGCCCCCATATTAGTGGTACCCTGCTTTGGGACCCACATAGTACAGGAGTTTCTCCTGAGTGCCCTCACACAGTAATGGTGCCCCATGAATTCCTCACACAGTAAAAGTGCTCCTACAAGGTGCCCCCTCCAGTAGTGGTGCCAACTTGGTGCCCTCCACACAGTAATTGGGCCCCTACTCAGCAATGGTGGTGGCCCCTTAGTGCACCTCTCTTAGTAATAGTGCCCTCTATAGTAATCCCATTTAAGCTAAAGCTTTTGCTGTCCAGACATGATGGGAGTTGTAGTTTTGCAACAGCTGGAGCGCAAAGGTTCCCTACCCCTGTTCTATAACCATAGGTTTATATAGGTGATGTATGGTAAATACCATTTGTATCAACTGTAACAGATATACAACAGAGGTATATGTAAGATCATCCCCTAATTTCTGCCTCCAATGGGCACTGCCAACGGTGTCAAAAAGCAATACACAAACCTTCTTACAAAAGCCGGCATAGGCGTGTAGTGAATTGACTTTACTGTATAGCGATGCTTGGAGGTAAACTTTTTTCTTTTATATTTTTACAGAAAAATAAGGTGGAGTAAAGCGAGAGGCGATACTCTAGAAACTGAAGGATTCACAAGAACATTTCCCTAAGTGTGCCGATTCACCGCCAGTGCTGTTTATGATGTCACGGAATAGCTTTTTTAGTGACCTATAGCTTTATCCCAATGTTATGTTGCCTTCTATGCCCCGGGGGCAAAGTCTTATGCTGTTAGCACAATAGCAAAAGGTTTTGCTCACTTGAACTGACGTCACACAATAGGAGACTAAAGGATTTTTTTTTATCTTGTCGACCAATGTCCCTTAGGATAGACTATTTCAATACTGTATTTAAAGCTACAGCTGTATTCACTATAGCTCTGCTGTCTTATGAGCCTGTACAATGCTAGTCCCATCTACCCAACGAGAACCCAGCAAGGCGTGTCCTTCTTTTCAGCAATTGGTGGGGGGGTCTCAGCATCTAAACCCCTACTATCATTCTATGACATGGCAATAATTCTTAAAGGGAACACTCCATTCAAATGTGACGTACATAGGTATATGACATAGGGATTCTAGCCTTCCAAACCATGTGACATTAGCTACCCCCAGGCCGTGCACTGAGTTTTACCTGAAGTGTTCCTTAAAGACGAGCAAGGTCCATTCCTAGTATTCCTAGTCATTCCAGTCCTTACGTACTTTAGGAATAGCAGCTCTGCAGCACAAACTGCTCCTCTAATAAGTCAAATTCTAACATATTAGCACATCTGCCTTATGTTTACCCTAAAGGCATATTGTCAATCTATGTTTTTGGTGCTGAATCTATAATGTATATTATGTACAACATTACTGTAGCCATGAATAGTAGTTTTCATTAGATTGATGTTTTATACTTTACATTATTGTTTTTGTTTTTTTGTTTTTATGTTTTTTACAATGACATGTGACTAGTTGTGTGTCAAACATAAGTTAATATTTATACTAGCTCTCAGTCCATATCACATAGGACGGTCACACCGGCACCCACACTGCTGTATACATGAATGTAACCTTCATCTTTGTACATATCACTATTTTTTTTAGAGAGTAGAGATGTTGTGTTTTTTTTTTTTTTTTTTGTACGACTCTTAAAATCGAATAAAATTTAATAAAAAAATACTGGTGATATAAGGAATTTTTTTTGTATATTTCATATACTTCCTTTATGCACTTCCATGGTCGTATGATCACACTGGCGGCCTGTCCACTGGGTGTGTCCGATACAACACCAAAGCTACAGTGAGGTGAAAAAAACGTGAAACTGCCATCAGGAATTGTAGGGCCCCTCCACCTTGTCCTTAGGGCCCTATTACACGAAATAAATGCACTGAATGATCCAACAATTGTGTGAGGGTCAAGCCCCCTACCATCTGCCAGATCCGCACTCATTTACTGACTGCCAATAGGAATTGGCACTTTGCATAGCAGCCCTGCGACGTCAGCTAGTTACATGGCCGATCTGGGGTATAGCACATCCACAACTACCTGTACATGTCATCTCTAAGCTCTTATTATTAAGCCTTCTTATTATGTCCTAACCACAAGCAGTGTGTTTGATGACCTCTGCAGTAAAGTGTATCACCAGTCATTATAGGGTTAATGCTTTAGACCTCTGTGTGTACACATAGTAACCATGGCAACCGTGAGCTGTGAGGTCAATCACTTATGTCATAAAGAAGCTTCTATAAAACAAAGGCCCGCTGTCTGGATCAGTGCCATCTTGGATGCGCCAGAGGACCTTGAGCTTGACTAACTTACTCTCTTCTACCCTTAATTTTGGAGGTTCAAGCAGGGGAAATGGGGTTGTCTGCTTAAGACTACCCATTAAAGGTGGACCTGGAAGATATACATCAGCTTAGCTATTACTAAGGTGACAGATATGGCAGCCAGATCTCTCCCACATCAGGTTAAGTATATTTATATCCTGGTAAAATCTACAAACTATGTTATATCGACATTACCCTCTAAGCCCAGGGGAGGGGCAACCCTCCAGCCATGGCTCCCTCAAGGTTTCCCCCACAGGGGTTTTTTCCTCGTCTGAGTGCTGAAGGGTGGCTTTTCGTGAGTCAGGGGTCTGCCATTTTCAGTGTCATGTGATTTTAAATAAAATTGTGATTATTTGACACCTGATTACAGTGTGTTGTGTCTTTATTATGCAATCTTGGGTTTTATTTATTTCGCTTGGTGGTTTGGGGTCCATCACATACCACCACCTACAATCAGGATGGAGCAGGGGACAGTCCTTGTAGGAGGTTAGTTTCAGCACCAGGACGTATATTTACTGACCTCCTTCTGATGTTCACTGTTTACACAAACAGTGCCCGGGAGCCACAACTAAACTGTCAACTGATAGCTGACAGTCTAGTGTAACTGCCGCTGGACCCACAAAGGGCAATCACCGGCATTGGTGGATCGGTAATGGTAAGGCTGGGTTCACACTGAGTTTTTGCAATCTGTTCAAGGTACCCGTTTTTAATTGGTTACTATTAACGGACAGAAAAACGTAGTCAACACTACTTTTGTGTCATCCGTTTTTTTTTTTATAATAGAAGTCAATGGAAAAACAGATCCAAACGCATGACACACAATTGCATCCGTTTTGGCATAATTTTTTTGCATCCGTTTTTTCCATAAGACGTATAAGTTAAACGGATTTCAAAAACGCAGTGTGAACCCAGCCTAATTGGTGTGGTAAAAAATACATAAGACATGGAGAGAAAGGAGCTGCTGCACCTCACACCTATGGCTGACACTAATGCCACTCGGCTACATTTAAAAACCAACGCCAGGATGTTGGTATATAATTTGATCAAACCATATTGCCTCATGTACCATGTGTCGGTCTCCTGGTTCACATGGGTCCCTACACCAACTCCACACTGTTTTGGTCAGCAACCGCCAACCCAGCAAAGCGAGCACAAGCAGGGAAGGGAGGCCATAGAATGCCCCTGCAATCCCAATGTCACAGGACCAAACCCAAAGTGCCCCCCCAAAGCCAGTTGGCACCACCGGCTGAGAAAGCTGCCGACAAATAACACAAGTGTGAATATGCTCTTGTACCCACCATTACTGCTGCAGGTAGAATGGGAGAGATAGAAGGTACTGACATGTGAGCACAGGTGTATCCTGCTAATTTGGGTCATGTGGGTCTTATGAAGAGGAGTGCCAACTGCTCAGAAAAGGGAGAAAAATAAAATACGACATGGAGAGAAAGGAGCTGCTGCACCTCACACCTATGGCTGATACCAATGCCACTCAACTACATTTAAAAACCAACGCCAGGATGTTGGTATATAATTTGATCAAACCATATTGCCCCATGTACCACATGCCGGTCTCCAGGTTTACATGGGTATCTCCACACTGTGTCGGTCAGCGACCGCTAACCCTGCAAAGCCTGCACAAACAGGGAAGGGAGGCCATGGAATGGCCCTGCAACCCCAATGTCACAGGACCAAACTCAAAGTGCCCCCCACATAAGGTTACATTCGAATCTCTGCAAAGAAAATGCTAAATTTAACTATTCTTTGTTACTTTGCAGTTATTCCTGTGAAATGCCCAAAGGGTTAAAAAAAACTGTATGAAAAATGTGAATACTTGAAAGGGTGAAGATTTAAAAATGGGGTAAATTTTGGGGGTTTCTTGTATACAGGATTCTACAATATACTTCAAAACTGAACTGGTTCCTAAAGAATTTCTGAGTTTCAAATTTTCATGAAGAAATTTGAAAATTGCTACTAAATATTTACGACCTCTAACATCCTTAAAAAGTAAAAGCACAATCACCAAATGATGTTAATATAAGGTAGACATGTTATAGATATGAATCAATAAATAAATTATGTAGTATTACTGTTTTCCTTATTGGCAAAGACTTTCAAATGTAGAAAAATGGTTTGGTTTTGTTTTTTTTTACTTTTCACAACATTTTGGAGTTTTTCACAAAAAAATTCTTATGGTATCAACGCAAATTTACCACTAACATAAAGTAGAATATGTCACAGAAAAAAATTATTGATACATAAAGTTACACATATCAAATTTGAAAAATTTGGCCGTGTTATAAACGCCGAACCTGGCTGTGTCCCTAAGGGGTTAAAGTGACAGTGACACACCATAGCATATCATGCCAACATGGACGCCACCATATATACATCATATATACACAACCCCCAACCATCCTGAAAACCTTATCACAACAGGTGGAAGGTATGGGTGCACTAATTAAAAGGAAGAACCCCGATACATCACAGTGATGACCTTATTGTCATCACAACCTCTGCCCCCTAGCAGCACCCCTTCATGCACCCTTATACTCCATTTTATTCTCTTCAATTTATTGTTCATCTGTATTTTCCTTATTATTGATACACATCACATTGAACAGCAGGGGGCAGCAGAGTACATTTCTGCGCATATTCTCAGCAATAATAATGTTCAAGACGTAGCTGCTGCGCGTGCGCAAAGCTTCCGAGAGTGTCACGTGACCTTCCGACGCTGCGAGATGGTAGATTACCGTCAGTCAACGCGCATGCGCTGTACGGAAGCTGGTCGTCTTGGTAACCTGGTCCGGCTTCATTGCGTTTTCTCCGTACAGGCCGGGAACCTTAGCTCAGCATGTTGTCCGTCCTGGATGCCCTGTGGGAGGACCGGGATGTCCGGTTTGATATATCGCCCCAGTGAGTACACACTGTTAAAAAATTCAATCTGCTATAGTAGTAGCAGTTGTACTACAAGTCGCAGCGTGCCCTCAAAGACGTCACTTTGCCTTGGTCATGTGATCAGCATTTGCATAGCAAGTAACATGTTCCAACAAATAACAAGAGAGCGCCCCCAAGTGGTGTCTGGGGCTGGGCAGTGCTATAGTGTGCTGTATGTGGGTATACTGCTGGAGCCCCCACCCAGTGTGATCGCTGAGTACAGTGATGGCAGGTATACTGCTGGAGCCCCCACCCAGTGTGATCGCTGAGTACAGTGATGGCAGGTATACTGCTGGAGCCCCCACCCAGTGTGATCGCTGAGTACAGTGATGGCAGGTTTACTGCTGGAGCCCCCACCCAGTGTGATCGCTGAGTACAGTGATGGCAGGTATACTGCTGGAGCCCCCACCCAGTGTGATCGCTGAGTACAGTGATGGCAGGTATACTGCTGGAGCCCCCACCCAGTGTGATCGCTGAGTACAGTGATGGCAGGTATACTGCTGGAGCCCCCACCCAGTGTGATCGCTGAGTACAGTGATGGCAGGTATACTGCTGGAGCCCCCACCCAGTGTGATCGCTGAGTACAGTGATGGCAGGTATACTGCTGGAGCCCCCACCCAGTGTGATCGCTGAGTACAGTGATGGCAGGTTTACTGCTGGAGCTCCCCCACCCAGTGTGACCGCTGAGTACAGTGATGGCAGGTATACTGCTGGAGCCCCCACCCAGTGTGATCGCTGAGTACAGTGATGGCAGGTATACTGCTGGAGCCCCCACCCAGTGTGAACGCTGAGTACAGTGATGGCAGGTATACTGCTGGAGCCCCCACCCAGTGTGATCGCTGAGTACAGTGATGGCAGGTATACTGCTGGAGCCCCCACCCAGTGTGACCGCTGAGTACAGTGATGGCAGGTATACTGCTGGAGCCCCCACCCAGTGTGATCGCTGAGTACAGTGATGGCAGGTATACTGCTGGAGCCCCCACCCAGTGTGATCGCTGAGTACAGTGATGGCAGGTATACTGCTGGAGCCCCCACCCAGTGTGATCGCTGAGTACAGTGATGGCAGGTATACTGCTGGAGCCCCCACCCAGTGTGATCGCTGAGTACAGTGATGGCAGGTATACTGCTGGAGCCCCCACCCAGTGTGAACGCTGAGTACAGTGATGGCAGGTATACTGCTGGAGCCCCCACCCAGTGTGATCGCTGAGTACAGTGATGGCAGGTATACTGCTGGAGCCCCCACCCAGTGTGATCGCTGAGTACAGTGATGGCAGGTATACTGCTGGAGCCCCCACCCAGTGTGATCGCTGAGTACAGTGATGGTGGCCACAGGTATACTGCTGGAGCCCCCACCCAGTGTGATCGCTGAGTACAGTGATGGAGGACGGACGCAGGTATACTGCTGGAGCCCCCCACCCAGTGTGATCGCTGAGTACAGTGATGGCAGGTATACTGCTGGAGCCCCCACCCAGTGTGATCGCTGAGTACAGTGATGGCAGGTATACTGCTGGAGCCCCCACCCAGTGTGATCGCTGAGTACAGTGATGGCAGGTATACTGCTGGAGCCCCCACCCAGTGTGACCGCTGAGTACAGTGATGGCGGCCGCAGGTATACTGCTGGAGCCCCCACCCAGTGTGACCGCTGAGTACAGTGATGGCGGCCGCAGGTATACTGCTGGAGCCCCCACCCAGTGTGACCGCTGAGTACAGTTATGGCGGGTATACTGCTGGAGCCCCCCCACCCAGTGTGACCGCAGAGTACAGTGATGGCAGGTATACTGCTGGAGCCCCCACCCAGTGTGATCGCTAAGTACAGTGATGGCAGGTATACTGCTGGAGCCCCCACCCAGTGTGATCGCTCAGTACAGTGATGGCAGGTATACTGCTGGAGCCCTCACCCAGTGTGATCGCTGAGTACAGTGATGGGGGGCAGACGCAGGTATACTGCTGGAGCCCCCACCCAGTGTGATCGCTGAGTACAGTGATGGCGGACGCAGGTATACTGCTGGAGCCCCCCCACCCAGTGTGACCGCTGAGTACAGTGATGGGGGGCAGAGGCAGGTATACTGCTGGAGCCCCCACCCAGTGTGACCGCTGAGTACATTGATGGCAGGTATACTGCTGGAGCCCCCACCCAGTGTGATCGCTGAGTACAGTGATGGCAGGTATACTGCTGGAGCCCCCACCCAGTGTGATCGCTGAGTACAGTGATGGCAGGTATACTGCTGGAGCCCCCACCCAGTGTGATCGCTGAGTACAGTTATGGCGGGTATACTGCTGGAGCCCCCACCCAGTGTGATTGCTGAGTACAGTGATGGCGGACGCAGGTATACTGCTGGAGCCCCCACCCAGAGAGACCACTGAGTACAGTGATGGCAGGTATACTGCTGGAGCCCCCCCACCCAGTGTGACCGCTGAGTACAGTGATGGGGGGCAGACGCAGGTATACTGCTGGAGCCCCCACCCAGAGAGACCACTGAGTACAGTGATGGCAGGTATACTGCTGGAGCCCCCCCACCCAGTGTGATCGCTGAGTACAGTGATGGCGGACGCAGGTATACTGCTGGAGCCCCCCCACCCAGTGTGACTGCTGAGTACAGTGATGGCAGGTATACTGCTGGAGCCCCCACCCAGTGTGACCGCTGAGTACAGTGATGGCAGGTATACTGCTGGAGCCCCCACCCAGTGTGACCGCAGAGTACAGTGATGGCAGGTATACTGCTGGAGCCCTCACCCAGTGTGACCGCTGAGTACAGTGATGGCAGGTATACTGCTGGAGCCCCCCCACCCAGTGTGACCGCTGAGTACAGTGATGGCAGGTTTACTGCTGGAGCTCCCCCACCCAGTGTGACCGCTGAGTACAGTGATGGCAGGTATACTGCTGGAGCCCCCACCCAGTGTGACCGCTGAGTACAGTGATGGCAGGTATACTGCTGGAGCCCCCACCCAGTGTGATCGCTGAGTACAGTGATGGCAGGTATACTGCTGGAGCCCCCACCCAGTGTGATCGCTGAGTACAGTGATGGCAGGTATACTGCTGGAGCCCCCACCCAGTGTGATCGCTGAGTACAGTGATGGCAGGTATACTGCTGGAGCCCCCACCCAGTGTGATCGCTGAGTACAGTTATGGCAAGTATACTGCTGGAGCCCCCACCCAGTGTGATCGCTAAGTACAGTGATGGCGGATGCAATTATACTGCTGGCGCCCCCACCCAGTGTGATCGCTGAGTACAGTTATGGCGGGTATACTGCTGGAGCCCCCACCCAGTGTGATCGCTGAGTACAGTGATGGCGGATGCAATTATACTGCTGGCGCCCCCACCCAGTGTGATCGCTGAGTACAGTTATGGCGGGTATACTGCTGGAGCCCCCACCCAGTGTGATCGCTGAGTACAGTGATGGCAAGTATACTGCTGGAGCCCCCACCCAGTGTGATCGCTGAGTACAGGGAAGGCAGGTATACTGCTGGAGCCCCCACCCAGTGTGATCGCTGAGTACAGTGATGGAGGACGGACGCAGGTATACTGCTGGAGCCCCCCACCCAGTGTGACCACTGAGTACAGTGATGGCAGGTATACTGCTGGAGCCCCCCACCCAGTGTGATCGCTGAGTAAAGTGATGGCAGGTATACTGCTGGAGCCCCCCACCCAGTGTGATCGCTGAGTACAGTGATGGCGGACGCAGGTATAATGCTGGAGCCCCCCACCCAGTGTGATCGCTGCGTACAGTTACGGCGGACGCAGGTATACTGCTGGAGCCCCCACCCAGTGTGATCGCTGAGTACAGTGATGGCGGCCGCAGGTATACTGCTGGAGCCCCCCACCCAGTGTGATCGCTGAGTACAGTTATGGCGGACGCAGGTATACTGCTGGAGCCCCCCACCCAGTGTGATCGCTGAGTACAGTGATGGCAGCCGCAGGTATACTGCTGGAGCCCCTCACCCAGTGTCATCGCTGAGTACAGTGATGGCGGACGCAGGTATACTGCTGGATCCCCCACCCAGTGTAATCGCTGAGTACAGTGATGGCGGACGCAGGTATACTGCTGGAGCCCCCCACCCAGTGTGATCGCTGAGTACAGTGATGGCGGACGCAGGTATACTGCTGGAGCCCCACCCAGTGTGATCGCTGAGTACTGGCGGGAGGCCGCAGGTATGCTGCTGGAGCCCCCCACCCAGTGTGATCGCTGAGTACAGTGATGGCGGACGCAGGTATACTGCTGGAGCCCCCCACCCAGTGTGATCGCTGAGTACAGTGATGGCGGACGCAGGGATGCTGCTGGAGCCCCCCACCCAGTGTGATCGCTGAGTACAGTGATGGCGGAGGCTGCAGCCCCCACCCAGTGTTATCGCTGAGTACAGTGATGGCGGCTACAGGTATACTGCTGGAGCCCCCACCCAGTGTGATCGCTGAGTACAGTGATGGCGGACGCAGGTATACTGCTGGAGCCCCCCACCCAGTGTGATCGCTGAGTACAGTGATGGTGGACGCAGGTATGCTGCTGGAGCCCCCCACCCAGTGTGATCGCTGAGTACAGTGATGGCGGACGCAGGTATACTGCTGGAGCCCCCCACCCAGTGTGATCGCTGAGTACAGTGATGGCAGGTATACTGCTGGGGCCCCCCACCCAGTGTGATCGCTGAGTACAGTGATGGTGGACGCAGGTATGCTGCTGGAGCCCCCCACCCAGTGTGATCGCTGAGTAGAGTGATGGCGGACGCAGGTATGCTACTGGAGCCCCCCACCCAGTGTGATCGCTGAGTACATTGATGGCGGGCGGCTGCAGGGATGGGGAATTGAGCACAGTTTATAAATGAAATTTAAAGGGATTGTCCAGCCAAATAAAATGTTGCTGTTGGGGTTTGGGCTAGAAGAAAAATAGTACAATCACCTGCCTGAACCCCCACCGGGTCCACCATAGTGGTGCCCCACCCTCGATGCCCAAAAAAAGTGCCAGTTGGAAAGAGAACACATTTTGGGTCTTACACACCTTGAAAAGATCTGCACTTAAAGGGGTTGTCCAGGGAGCAGAAACGGTATAACCAAGAGATGAGCGCAACTAGAATATGTGTGAGTCCGATCGTTCGGCATTTGATTACCGGCGGCTGAAGAAGTAAGATGCAGCCTAAGGCTGGGTTCACACTACATATATTTCAGTCAGTATTGTGGTCCTCATATTGCAACCAAAACCAGGAGTGGATTGAAAACACAGACTCTGTTCACACAGGCTCTGTTCACACAGAAATCCTTTCTGTGTTTTCAATCCACTCCTGGTTTTGGTTGCAATATGAGGACCACAATACTGACTGAAATATACGTATTGTGAACCCAGCCTTAGGGAGTCTTCAGTAATGAAATGCAGAGCGATTGGGTTGGAGATTTGCTCATCTCTAGTGCATGGGAAGCGGCCACACAGTTCACTAGCTATGTGTGAACCCGGCCTTATAATACATGTGTATTCTGGTATCAGCCGCATCTGTCCTTGTAGATAATCTTATTAGGAGCCCTGACAGTAAGCTGCTTCAGCCATCAGACTCCAAATAGCTGGAATAATACAGAACAATCCCATACACTGGTTTGGTGTATAAGGGTGGTAGCAGAAGTGTATCCTTACATACCACTGAATATATATTCACAGTCGTTTTTTTTGCCTCCCAGCCATCATATAGACCAGGGGTGGGCAGCGGACTTTCTCCTGTGAGCCTGTGAGGTTTTCAGTGTATATACCATATCTATAGGGCTTGTGCCCCTTAGTCTGTGCATACCTTTTTATCATAATTAAAGGGGTTATCCAGCGCTACAAAAACATGGCCACTTTCCCCCTACTGTTGTCCCCAGTTTGGGTGCGGTTTTGAAACTCAGTTCCATTGAAGTAAATGGAGCTTAATTGCAAACTGCACCTGAACTGAAGACAACAGTAGGGGGAAAGGTGGCCATGTTTTTGTAGCGCTGGATAACCCCTTTTTACCCTTCCAGCACTGATATTTTATGATAGATGAATGAGTAATAAAAGCCCACAGGGTGTTCCCCTCGGCTGAGAAAGCCCAGCAAAGTGGGTCAGCACATAAGCAGTAATGTTGATCTTACTTACACTAGTAGCTGACAAAAGTGGTTGAGGAGGGTACAAGCGGCCAGGTGAGAAAAAAGCATACTCACTGAGCCCTGTTCCCCTCCAGCCACTTTTCGCCTCCATCCAGTCCCCTCAACTTGCTTTCTCAGCCAATCACTGGCCAAAGCGACGTTCTGTCTCACCACAAGGTCGGTCTTATTTTCTGTGTCAATGCATTATCTTTCAGACAAATGAAGATGAGACCAGGAGAGGTTCTTATAGACTGCTTGGACTCTATTGAAGATACCAAAGGGAACAATGGGGACAGAGGTAACTTATGATTAAGATGTATGAAGTATTTGCCTGTGTTATTGGTGTAATGTATACATCTGCTGACCTTGGACGTTTTAACGTTGCTTTTATCACTCACATACCTGGCTTCTTCTTTTAGGGAGGCTTTTAGTAAGCAATCTGAGAATCATCTGGCATTCGATAGCATTGCCCAGAGTGAACCTTGGTAAGTATACAAGTATGGTATAGTCGGTGTATTTGGATAGTTTATATAAGAGCCTCATCTATATTGATGAATATCCTGTATGAGCTACTGGCCCTCGGCCGTTGGGAATGAAATGTGTTCATTGTATTTCCTCTTTCCTTTGTTTTCCAGCGGTTGGCTACAATTGTATAATAAACATTACCACCAGAACAGCCAACTCGGTAAGTGTTGCTGATTTTTGTTCCATGGATGAACTAAAAACTTAACTCTTCTGAGCTGTGTTGGCACAAAAGTATAACGTAGCATGAATGGGACAAACACATAAAAGACATTTTAATCATGTTTGTTAATGGAAAATTCTGGACACAGACCTCCGGGGAGGGGGTGGGTGAAAAAAACAACATGTACTTACCTCCCTGGCTCCAGCGCTGGTGTCCACTGTCCTCCGTTTTAGTCCCTGGCTGCTTTCAGGTCTAGAAAGAGGAGTTGGGAAGTGGTGCTCCAAGCGCGCTCAGCCAGTTAGCGGCTGTAGCAGTGTACCACCTCTGAGTGGCTGAGCAGGCCTGACACACCATGTCACAGATCCCCCCTCAGATCTAGAAGCGACCAGGGACTGGAACAAGGGACAGCGGACGCCACTGCTGGAGCTTGTTGTTTTTTTTTTAACTCCATGGCAGTTTTGAACACATGTCCATGCCTGGAATTTTCCTTTTAAACTACTCATCCACCAAATGGCCAACCATCTAATGTGTATGGAGTCTCCTGACTTTCCCTCGGCGGCAGATGGTTGTGCATGGTGGGTTTGTTCTTGGGGTGACAGGACACAACCAGAGCTGACTGGCTGTGGCTTTGTTGTCTCTCACCATTTACAATACTTGCACACCCAGCTGAGCCATGCTTGTGTGCAGGTGGAATTGGAAGAGATAGCTGTTTGCCGACTAACTTTCTTTAGTCAGTAGACAAATGGTCCGTTTACACGAAGTGATAATTCGCCCAATCGATCGTATAACGATTTTGAAGCAACGATTTGCTTTTTATACCAGATTAGCATTTAGACTAATAAATCGTTAGAAAATTTGTTAGAAAAATTGTTATTGCGATCTTTTTTAAGATCGCTTAAGCCCATCTCACACATAGGATGAATCTCTGAAAGTCTGTTTACACAAAGTGATCTGCAAATTTTTAGCAAACGACCAACGACTATTTGAGAACATGTTGAAAGATCACAATGAAGGATTTTTCGCTCGTTGCCTGAACGTTCGCTGTGTTTACACCAGCCGATTATCGATCAAATGCGATCGTTATTGTGAAAATTTGAACGATAATCGTTCTGTGTAAACGCACCAAAAGGGTTTTCTTTTTACAACATCTGCACCACAGACAGAAGACAGGCTCAGAGCTCGAGTGTCATTGAGGTGGTGTCAGGTCTCTGCCTGCACTCCTCCTCCCCGCCTTGATGGATTCATGTGCAGAGCTGGAAGGAATGGGGCATGGAGGAGGCATATGTGTTGCGACTTGGCAAGGCCTCCTGGACTTTTGAGCTCTGGACATGTTTTGGAGCTGACAGATTCCCTTTCATAATTAGATAAGATTGATAGTCATGCTGTATTAAGTAGTCGTGCTCTATTAGATAGATAGTCGTGCTCTGATGTGAATGTAATTTGTGATATTTTTCTGTTTGCCATTAGAAATTGCGGGGCCAGACAGAAGCGCTCTACATACTGACTAAATGCAACAACACTCGCTTCGAGTTTATATTTACTAATGTGGTACCGGGGAGTCCGCGGTTGTTCACTTCAGTTATTGCTGTACACAGGTAATAATGTTATGTTTTCCATTGTTATTTTTCCTCATGGTAGTGACATTTTCCTGTTGTTCTGTATTGTGGAGATTTTGGGTTGTTTCTAATGTATCTTATTAGGGACAGTTGCAGTAGAAAGTCTGGAGTGTTTGTTATGCTTTTATTATGTATTTCAATCATTTTGCTTGCTTTTATATTTACGTAGAGCTTATGAAACGTCTAAGATGTACCGAGATCTCAAGCTAAGAGGCGCCCTCATCCAAAATAAGCAACTGAGACTCCTTCCTCGGGAACAAGTGTATGACAAGATCAACGGCGTGTGGAACTTATCCAGTGACCAGGTAATAAGGAAATACCATTCAGCTGAGTACAGTTTAGTATAACTGCCAGTTCACACTGAGGAATCAGTGCTGAATTTCAGCGCTGATCCCTCACTGAAAAAATAGTGCAAAGCCAAATTACATTGAGTACAATGGAATTTGCGCTCTGCAGTTCGCACAGTGGAATTTCCGCACTGAATTTTCTGCGGCAGATCCGCTTTCCGCCAGAAGAATTGACGTGTCAGTTCTTCTGGTGAATTCCGCTGGAGGAATCCCATTGAAATGAATTGAGCAGTGAGTTTCTGCTCTGAAATTTTTCAGCGCGGATTCCACGGATTTCAGTGCGGAATTTGAATAAAAGGATGAATTTGATTAAATGAAAAATTAATTTGTGCAGACAGACTTGGTCAAAGGAGCACTAACCCTTCTAGGATGGTGCCTTAGGTTTTACAATGAAGCCACATTACTTTGGTGTTCCCATCCTAACTAATGTTAGCACGTGAAGATGCAGACATAAATGTACATAAAGGTTTATAGGAGAATTTATCATGCCGTGTAAAAAAAAACAAAAAACAAAACAAAAGCACAGATAAAGGATAGGATAATACTGTTGTAGGTGGGGGCACGTCTCACCAAACTGGGCCCGTAAGGTCATAAATCCAAAACAAAGGAGAAGACGCTTTCATATTTAATATCTCATCAGAGGCGTGACGTTTCGGCTGTTATAGCCTTTCTCACTATGGAGAGACAGTGTTTTCCCGGCCTGCTAATTCCCCTGACCTGCCTGATGTATGTATACTCACATGGGTTTATTTGTTAATGTTTTTAGATAAGAGTATCACCTCATTTAGGTATATGAATATACATTTGTATATGGATTTGTTTATTTGTACATTGGTCCTCCTATAGTATGATACACTGTTTATTCCAATCCACATGCATCTGTGTGTTATTTGATATTTAACCTTTTTTTTTTTAATAATTGACACATCACTAATTGATTGTGTAATGATGACACTGTGTGTTATATAACATCGCACATCTGATGTGATATTACATTTGGAAGCTTTTGGAAGTGCTGTCTTCTCCTTTGTTTTGGATCATACTGTGTAGCCATTCCTATTCCCTGCCATCTCCCAATGGCAACACTGACTCTACACAGCACAGGACATGGAGTACCGTAGTTTTCCTTTAGAATTCACATCAGTCTATCGAAGCATCATATATGTTATTAAGTTGTTGTTTTTTTTAACTCCATATATATACTTTTATTTTTCTTTTACAGGGCAACTTAGGCACGTTCTTCATAACTAATGTCAGAATAGTTTGGCATGCCAACATGAACGATAGCTTTAATGTCAGCATCCCTTACCTTCAAATCGTAAGTTGTTTCCTTTTTGTATAGGAATTTTGCCAAGCATAACAGAATGGCTACCGGTGCCCTGTGCTTTTCCTCTTTCCTTGCACTAAATCTTGTGGGAAGACAGTCAGTTGTTGCTGCTACAGAAACACTGTAGGAGTGAGGCTGAATACACGTGCAGAATGGGATTGCTGGATTTGTCTTCAGGAGCAGCTGCTAGCACCTTTTTGAAGACCATTTCCCATGACACTAAAACAAATCCACTCTCCATCTGCACCGGTCCATTAGAAACTATTCCACGTAAAAAGAAATTGATTTCTTGCTGTTTTTTCTTCTAAAAAAAAAATCCTTGATGTGTTTTGTTTTGATCTTCAGTCAGAATATTGGAAATGCTGCATCATGATACATAATAAATTAACTCAGTAATGAAATATGACCAAATTTATGGAGTGAGCAGACTATACCCCTTCATCTATGCCTTTTACTTATGTAGTAATTTACATATATGTAACTGTCCTATGATACCACCTCATAGCCAAATGCTGTTGTAACCTGAAAGAACAACTCCAGGCATTACATAATTATGGCAGATTTGAGGGCCTCCCAACTCTCCCCAGACAGATGATGTTGGGTTTAAGAGGGTTTGAACATTTTAAGATTCGGCTGCTGGACCCTGTTCTTATAGAGATACTCCACTCCCCCAAAAATTTTTATTTAAATAATCTTTTTGGTGAATTTTTTTAATTTTCTATTTTACTATGCATATTTTAAAATAATCCTAAATTATTGTTACTATTCTTGTCACTATGCCTAAGACTAAAGGCCCTATTCTACGGGCCGTCTAGAGGAGCAAACTCAGCGCTCGTTTGCTCCTCGTTCCCCGCTTGCTGCTGCCGCTATTCCATGCGGCTGCAGCAAGCGGGTGAGTGCGGGAGGGGCTGCGGGGGGGCTGCTCGGAGGATCGCTGATTGTCCGGTCAGCCCATAGGATACAGCAGCGTCTGCTTCCGATGCTCCTATTCAACGGAGCAACGGCAGCAGATCGTTGCTGTATCAGTCGCTTGTTTTTCAACATGTTGAAAAACAAGCGACTGCAACGATCAGCCGACATGAACGATGTCGGCTGATCGTTGCACTCTATTCCACGGGACGATTATCGTCCGTAGCGGCCGATTTCAGCCGAATGCGGACGATAATCGTTCCGTGGAATAGGGCCTTAAGCTGAGACTTCCTGTTCTGTACAGATCATTTCCCAGCAGTCTCCTCCTTATCATCACAGGCAGGAGTACTTTGACAGGTGACACCAGTATATAGATAAGAGAGGTACACACAGAAGCTGCTGCTCACAACAGAGCCACCTCCCTGCAGACTGACCTCCATAAAGGTCACTGAGCATGCCCAGAAGCCTTTCTTAATTATCTGAATGCGACATGTCCTGTCCATAGTCCAGGGGGCTTGCTGTAAAACAGATCTCTAAATTCTGTTAAAATAACTCAGGCAAGATGAGAATCCCAATAGTGTTGTACAAAATAATAAATAAAAAAAATTACAGTCAAGATTAGAAAAAAAGAACATGTTCCAGCATCTGGCTCTGACCAGTAAAGAACAATCTAAAATGATACATTCCCTTTAACACTATGTGACCCCCTTCATGCTTACATGTTACATATTGTACTGCATTTCATAGATTGTGTACCTGTATAGTTGTTTTAGTTTTTTGTTTGTTTGTTTTTTATATTAGCGCTCTATAAAGATACGAGACTCTAAGTTTGGCTTGGCTCTTGTGATTGAAAGCTCCCAGCAGGTAAATGTTACTGACTTGTATAATACTGTATTTGCTTATACCTTCACAATGCCAGATGCTTGTATATGAGGTAAAGCTATTGGGATTAAATACTTGCTGACGTGAAAGCAAAATGTAATGAACTGATTCATGGTTTAAGATTATGTATTGCTTTTCTACAATAAATGCTTTGTTCAGACTAGTGTTATTGCTGTAGATGGCAGGAAACAGTGATAGCTGCTTTTTTACATTGGTGAGAGAACAGCCCAGTGAGTGATGCCAGTTGTAACCAACCAACCAGAACTTTCCTGTAGGGGATAAATGCTTATTCAAGGAAGATAGATACAGCCCTAAGGCTGCCTGGAAAACATGGATAAATCCATAGTCTGTATCCATGTTTTCCAGGACTCCCTAGGGCTGCATCCAACTTTTAAATATCTAAATGCTGCACACTTGGGTTCCAACTGACCTCAGCATGCCTGATTTGCGCTTATCTCTAGCGGATATTTAATAAATTAGAAAGTCCTCAGCATGTGGTAGACATTTACAAACACTCACCCACTTGATCACTAGTGTATGATGCTTTTATATTTTTAAGCAGCATTTCCACTAGGGCTGGGCGATATGGCCTAAAATTTATATCACGATATAATTTGATGCATGCACGATATAACGATATATCACGATATATAAAAAAAATTTTGTGTGTATACTCACCCCCCCTTGCCAGTCATCAGCCTTCCCCTGTGCCAGTGATCAGCCCTCCCCTATGCCTTCAGCCCCCTTTGTGCCAGTTATCACCCCCCTTGCCAGTCATCAGCCTTCCCCTGTGCCATCAGCCCACCCTGTGCCAGTGATCAGCCCTCCCCTATGCCATCAGCCCCCCTTGCGCCAGTCATCAGCCCCCCTTGCCAGTCATCAGCCCCCCTTGCCAGTCATCAGCCTTCCCCTGTGCCATCAGCCCACCCTGTGCCAGTCATCAGCCCTCCCTTGTGCCAGTTATCACCCGCCTTGCCAGTCATCAGCCCCCCTTGCCAGTCATCAGCCCCCCGTTGCCAGTCATCAGCCCCCCCTTGCCAGTCATCTCCCCTCTGTTTTCCAGCCATTTCATGTGCCAGCCATCATGTCCCCCCAGCCAGGGCCATCATCAGCCCCATGCCAAGCCATCTGCCGCCCCCGACCCCTCTGCTACTTACCTTTCCTGCAGGGCTGGCTGATGGAGTCCGCGAGGTGAGACGGGCCGCGTCTTCTTCCCAGCATGCACTGGGAGACCTGACGTCACACGCATCAGCGCGCTAGCGCGCTGACGATGCGTGAACGGAAGGCCCTGCAGCGCGGTACCACGGAGCGGTAAGTGAGAAGCTTATTCACTACCGCTCCGTGGTATATCGCGATATGACGATATGCCAAAAATCTATATCGTCAACCGAATTGATGACGATATTTTGGCATATCGTTTATATCGCCCAGCCCTAATTTCCACCCTATATGGACCTAACCTTGTAGTAAATGTTTCACGTATATAAATCATAATTTCCTAGAAACATTGTTATTGTGTTGTCATTTTCTCTGGTCATATAGAGTGGCGGGTATGTGCTCGGCTTTAAAATTGACCCGGTAGAGAAGCTCCAGGATTCCGTAAAAGAGATCAATTCGCTGCACAGAGTCTACTCTGCAAGCCCCATATTTGGCGTGGAATATGAAATGGAAGAAAAGGTAAATTTTTTTTCTCTTTTTAATTATTCTTAAAGTGACTCTGCCTCCCCCCACTTGTACCTTCATATAGCTGCTTTTAATCCAAGATCTGTCCTGGGGTCCGTTCAGCAGGTGATGCAGTTATTGTCCTAAAAAAACAAAACTTGCAGTCCTGTGTCAAATTGGTGTGGCCTAGAGTGTCTGTCCCTCCTCCCCACCCTCTTTACCATTAGGAATGCCCCTGGGCAGGATTTTTCCTATTCATCATCTGATAAAAAATTAGAATTAAAGCAGCCGTTCCTTAGAGGGGCGGGGGTTTCCTCCCACTGGGGACAAGCCGGGCCTACTTCAGTGCTTCAGCCCGGGCCGGTGCTTTGTAATAGACCGGCGCTGTGTGTGGGAACTGGGCCGCTCTGGCAATGTTCTATTCATGTGTAAAACTTCAAGTGAATGTACCGATGGTACATTCGCTTTACGTTGATTAGTTTCAGCGTTTCAGCAGAATAACTTTAACTCAAGTAATTCTCCAGGGCCTTAGGACACGTTCATTCACTATTTACCCTTACACAGCCTTTTTTAGGAGATGATTTTAAATTGACCTCCCCACTCCTTTTTTACATATCATACTGTTTGTCAGATGCCTAAAGGGCTATTCTCGTCTCATAAAGCGATGGCATATCATCCAGATATGCTATTGCTCCATGATCAATGTTGAGACCCCCACTGATCCTGAGAATGAGGAGGACACAGCATTAATTCAGCTTACATAGAGTTTCAGTTCCCTGCCCGGCTAGGTGTCTGGGACGTACTGTCCTGGGGAGGAATGTGACGGCTTTACAGCAGTGAATCAGTGGTGAGAATGCTTCATTATTAGGGGCGGTGGGGGTCCCAGAGGTCGGGCCTTACTAATCATTAAGGGATGGCATACCCTAGTGATATGCTGTCACTTTACATGATGGGAATAAACCTTTAAGAGTTTATTAGACTTCATGTGTCACAGACGTAGTAAGTTGCTGGAAGGCTTATGTGTGTTCTATAATACCTTGGCACGGAGGCACATAACTGCGCTGTGAGTCATGTTAAAGGTCTTTTCAAGAATATATGTGTATAGTTGCCTGGAGAAGATTAGCTGTACCATAAATAAAATGACAAGGTGCAGCGCTCTGTGATTTATTCATGGCGAGGTGCCCTTTTACTCATGGGTGACCCAGGACACTTCATTTACACTGTCCGTGACATCTCTTCACTGTCATAGGCATGAGACAGCAAGAAGTATAACCACACTTATGTATTTATAGTACATTACAGAAAAAATCCTATATTCACTTAGCTCCTAAAGAAGTTGTTCTGGCAAAGCCTTTCCTGTCTTTCCACATCTTGGAAGTGTACTTTCCGAGATGGGAGGGGATTGGTGTATATCCGATCATCGCATGCTGGTGAACCCACACACGTACAGGATGACCAATAGCTGCCACACAACTCCTTTAAGGCTATTCAGAGTTAAAAGATCAAAAGCCTTATTTATCAAGCTGAAGTGGCAACAAAGAGCTTCCAGTTCTCTTTAAGACCCACCAGGTCCAAGCTATACTGTAGGCAGCCTATTGATTTAAATGGGAAATGTGTAAAGTCTCATATGACTCTTGATAGACCTGCCCATTTCCCTCCCAGCTAACAGCTGAACAGCCTTTAAGCTTATGGCTGGTTTCATATAAACATAATACAGACATACAGACCTTCATATTACGGCCACAAGTTCCTTCCCGACCACAAATCTGATGACCTGAGCTGACAGCTATCATGGTCATCTGACCTGTGGTCAGGTTAGGGCTTGTGGCTGCAATAGAAATGAAAACATGTCCAATATTATGTTTGTGTGAGACTGGCCTATCTTAAAGTGTCACTGTCGTTATATCATTTAAAATCTAAATCAACAGTAGATATGATATAAAGCAAGTATGCAATATACATTTATTTATTTTTTTTGCCGTTATTATGCTGTAAAACAAAACTGTACTTACCAGCAATCCAGGTCCAGTCTCCTGAAGGCAGATTTTCTGACTTGTGCTGGTTGTAAAAAACAGACTAAACACAGGAATTCCGGCCAGTACAGAGAATCACAGCCCAATGCGTCAATCACATGACTGCTTTCTCTCTGTGAGCGCTCAGATGGCCTGGGATACACTGGACTTCCTGTTTTTCTGACTCTTTTAGAAAAAAAACTGTCAGGAAACAGGAAGTGCCGTGTTTTCCATGATAACTAAAAAAAAAAGAAATTTACAGTAAATTGCAAACTTGCTTTATATCACATCTACTGTTGATTTAGATTTGAAAATTATAACGACAGGGACACTTTAAAGGAATCATAAGAAAAAACTTTAACAACTATTAATAGTAACCACTTAAAATAGGCTGTAAACTACTGTCATGTCTCTGAGCACTGTAGGGAAGATCAATGCATATGTCTTCTATCTTATTTTTCAGCCCCAGGCTCTGGAGGAGCTAACAGTAGAACAGGTTCAGGATGATGTGGAGATAGAAGCTGATGAGCACACGGATGCATTTGTGGTAAGTGCTTTCAGGCCAGGTTGACCCTTAGGCCATACACAGGTGTGGATTTCATTCATATTTTATCCTAATTTATATATATATATATATATATATATATATATATACACACACACACACACACACAAGTCTAGAGAAACAAATCCGGCACCAGTTCACACAGTCTTTAATATGTAGCGATAGTCCAGCATATATGCTATTTTAGAAGGCACGATTAAGAGGTTGCCAGTAATACACCATGCAGCTAGGGGGTGCACCACTATTGTAGATAGGGTAAAGTCCTCACATGCAAGAAGTATGATCTCACCCAAAATTTCACTGCCTCAGCATGGTACCTGCACTTCTCATGTCTCCCTCCCCTGTTTGTCTACATGAAATCAATGCAATGACATTTGCTGTGACATTTTGGGTGAAAAATAGGCAAATACGCAACTATAATGTTCCCTGTGCACCTATAAAGTTCTCACAGTTCTTTGGGCCTTGTCAGCCTTTGGTTGCAGCAATGGCCACAGTTATGATGTTATTGTGGATGGTTCATTTTATTTCTATTTTTTTAAAGTTAGAAACCCCACTTTAAAGTGAACACTACCCAGAATTTGTTAAAAATTGGTCAATGGCCAATTTTAGACCAATTTTAGCATTTGCCCATCAGTGTCATACTGATTGTGTATTTGGTTTATATTTTTCAGGCCTATTTTGCTGATGGAAACAAGGTACAGTATTTCAGTATTTGTAGTGTACAGCCTTAGGATATACTGGGAGACTTATGAAACTTTTTTTTCCCCATTCTACAAGCAACAAGATCGTGAGCCAGTCTTTTCTGAGGAACTTGGCCTCGCTGTTGAGAAGCTAAAGGACGGTTTCACTCTACAAGGTCTATGGGACGTCATGGCTTAATATTTAGCATATTTTGAAAAAAAATATGTAGGGATCATAAGGAAAGACCAGTTTTGTATTTTAGCTTGTAACTGATTTTGTAAGACTTTTTACTAGTTCTTAAAGGGATTGTCCAAAGTAGATGAAAAATAGTATTTATTAAAATAACAGAATACACCTGTTTTAACTTTCTGGTGTCCAGTGATGCTGCTATGGTTTTTTTCTGCTACCAGAGATTAGGGGGTTGTTATTACTGTGGGGAAATAAACAAAGGTGGTGGGGAGGGGGGCAGAGCCAGGTTGTAGGACTCGGCATAGTTAAAACAGGTGAGTGATTTTGTCATTTATTTATTTTTTGTATTTTAATGTATATATAACTCTCATGGCACTCCCTTTAAGTAGTTCTCCAAGTATTTGAGAATGTACATGTATTTAAATCAATTTTCTACAGACACTGCAGTCATATAGAAAATGTAAATTATAAAAGGTTCTGGAAACACTGTTAAGTAAACTAATACTGTTATCTAATAATGATGTAATGTAATATTAGAGATGAGCAAACCTTGAGCACGCTCAGGTTGTCCAAACATTATCTTTCTGCATTTGATTACCGGTGGCTGAAGAATTTGGATGCAGCCCTAAGGGCCCTATTACACGGAGCGATAATTGGCCGAATCACTCCATGTAATAGAGACAACGATCAGCTGATGATCGTGTCATCGGCTAATCGTTTATTTAGGTTCAAACCTAAAATCATTGTGCACCAACCGCTTATTGCTGCGTGTAATAGCGATGAACGGCGGGTGACCGAAGATTCCACAAGCACCATACTTTACCTAAACATGTTGCAGGGCTCCTCCTGCGCTCCCTCTTCCTCCGGTCCCGCGCACAGCAGCAGCTTTGGAGCGGCCTTTCTGGGCTCACAGACCGCTCAGCTAATCACTAGCCGGGACAGCCGCGGCCAGTGATTGGCTGAGCGGTCTGTCAGCTGCTGCTGCGTGCAGTATCGGGAAGAAGAAGGAGCACAGGACAAGCTCTGCAGCATGTTTAGGTAAAGTATTGTGTTTAAACAAAGGCTGCAAGGACATCGGTAACAATGTCCCTGCAGCCCTCGCTTAAAGATTATCGGGCCCAGTAAACGAGCGCCGATCTGCTAGACATTTACATTATTGATCGGGCCCCCATTGGCCCGTGGAATAGGACCCTAAGGCTACCTGGAAAACATGTTCCAGGACTCCCTAGGGCTGCATCCAACTTCTTCAGTCACTGGTAATCAATTGCCAAAGGATAACGTTTGGACAACCCGAGCATGCTCAAGGTTTGCTCATCTCTAGTGATTATATTTGCAAAATAAAAATTCAGCAACAAGTCATTTGTTTTTATTGTCCTTTCTGGATTCTCCTATCACCTATTATTATGAAGATATTCACTTGTTCCTTTTTAGTAGCTCTGGTACTTCTACATTGGTAATAGCATCTATAGTAGTTACTTATCACACTAGGTCTACAGTCCTCACCTTCATCATACATTTGCTCCTTCCTCCTTTCCTCTCCTCTCCTTTCCTCTCCTCTCCTCTCCTTTCCTCTCCTCTCCTTTCCTTTCCTCTCCTCCCTTCCTTCCCTGGTCAGTCTGTGGCCTGTGCTTCATAGGGAAAATAAAAGCTACCTGCATATAAAGGGCTCCAGTCCATGGTTTTACTGTGGTAATCACTTGGGGATTACTGCAAATAGCCATGCTTCACCTGTACTTGAAATCACTATGTTCAACAAATGTTTTATGTCTCAAGAGTTGGGTTTTTTTTATTGTTTTTTTTTCACTAATGAGTTTTGCATGTGTCCCCTATGCACAGGATACGGAACAAGTAAAAGATCCAGGTGCTGTTGCTCCATAGAGAATGAATAGAGCTGTACTCCAAACAAAGGAGGCCGATCTGGAGATCAGCAGGGGGTACGGAGATCGAACCCATTGCAATCTCTTAGGGGCCTGTTCCACGGAGCGGTAATCGGCTACATTGCTCCATGGTATAGAGACAACGATCAGCCGATGATCATGTCACGTTTATTTATGTTCAAGCGTAAAATCATCGGGCACCGACCGCACATCGCTGCGTGCAATAGTGTTGCGCGGCGGGCGACCGACGATTCCACAAGCACCATGCTTTACCTAAGCATGTTGAAGGGCTTTTCCTGCGCTCCTTCTTCCTCCCAATCCCGCGCGCAGCAGCAGCTTCGGTGCGGTCTGTCTTAGCTGACAGAGTGCTCAGCCAATCACTGTCCAGGACCGCCACGGCCAGTGATTAGCTGAGCGGTCTGTCAGCTCAGACAGGCCGTACCGAAGCTGCTGCTGCCCGTGGGACCGGGAGGAAGAAGGAGCGCAGGAAAAGCCCTGCAACATGCTTAGGTAATGTATGGTGTTTAAACAAGGGCTGCAAGGACATCGGTAACGATGTCCCTGCAGCCCTCGCTAAACGATTATCGGGCTGTGTAATAGGCACAGTAAATGAGCGCCGATCTAGCAGATCGGTACTCGTTTACATTATTGATCGGGCCCCCATTGGCATGTGGAATAGGACCCTTACTTGTCCGTCCCCCACCCTGTGGATAGGGAACACATTTAAATTGGAGAACCCCTTTAACTTTACATCGATAGTTTTTATAGGCGTAAAATTAAGTCACCAGTCATTTATTACAGACATTTCTGCAGCTGTATAGTGGCCCAAATCAAAATTTATGGGGCTGTAGGTTTTGCCAAATAGGAAAAAAAAAAGATTGAAAATTATCCCTTTTTCAACCCTCGGAAACCACTGCTTTCTTGAGCCTCAAAATGAGACCTGAAAATAGAGTCTGTACACAAAGCTTGGGGGTGAAGCACAGAACTAACTGGTACACTGCATGCTGTTACCCCGGCTTCTGCGTACTGTGCGGACATCACAACTATGTTCACATCTGCATTGGAGCCCCTGTTGGGGACCACAATCACAGATCCAAGTTACTGGACAGAAAACCTGACGGACCCAAGTCACTATTGTCTGTCGTGCAGCATATCTTCCAGCTCCATTTCTAATTCTTCTACTCCAATGACAGAGCAGATGAATGGAAAAATAATGGAGCACCTGTGAACCTATCCTTAATATAATACCCTTTCTTACTATAGATTAAGGGTGCGTTCACACCTACAGGATCTGCAGCAGATTTGATGGTGCAGATTTGATGCTGTGTTCAGTTATTTAAATGAAATCTGCTGCAGATCCTGTAGGTGTGAACGCACCATAAACAAGTCTTTCAGTACCTATACCATAGTTTTTTACCAGTTATATATAAACTCATAACCAAATGCACACAAAGCAGGGGGATCTGTGTATAGGGTGAGGTCAGCTTTTTTCTGCCCTGTGAGCTGTCTAGCATTTTCCTTCTAGTTTGGAGAGAATTAGGTCATGTATACTGTTGTGAGCAGTGTAGTACAGCTGCCAGTCTGTTAGATCAGCGGCTACCGTATAACATGTGCTCAGCTAAACATGGACTCAAAGTCAACTGAGCTCTTTGCTCAGCTGTTGTTTTAGCAGCTGACTGTCTCAGGGAGGTATAGGCGGGGTGTGACAATTCACTGGCAGAATTAGCTGGAAGAAAAGTACTTTTAAGTGACTGAATTTGGGGGAAGGAAAAGGCATTATTGCCACAAAAATAAAAGAAATCCCTTTAAGGGGGATTCAAGCACCAAAGATTTTGTGGCAGAAATTTCTATGTCTCATTCATCTGAATTGAACTGCAGAAAACTATAGGGGAGATTTATCAAAGGGTGTAAAATATAGACTGGTGCAAAGTGGCCACAGCAACCAATTACAGCTCAGCTTTTAGGCCTGGTAAAATAAAAGAGGAGCTGTGATTGGTTGCTGTGGGTAGTTTGCACCAGTGTATATTTTACACCCTTTGATGTTCTATAGAGAAGGCAACAGAGGGAAAAAAAACACCAAGGGGGAGATTGATCAAACATGGTGTAAAGTGAAACTGGCTCAGTTGCCCCTAGCAACCAATCAGATTCCCCCTTTCATTCCTCACAGACTCTTTGGAAAATGAAAGGCGGAATCTGGTTGGTTGCTAGGGGCAACTGAGCCAGTTTCACTTTACACCATGTTTGATCAATCTCCGCATGGTATTGAAGAAAAAAAAGTGCCAGTGATTACAAAACACTACATATAAAAATACTATATATGTAGCATTTTTATATGGTTTTTGAGCTGAAAAGGATGTAGTTAGAAATAGACACAAAAAGGCACCCAAAATACTGTAAAACACTGTATTTGATTAAAACCAAACAATATTTCAAGGTTTATGAAAACAGCGCCACTCCTGTCCTCAGTTTGTGTGTAGTATTGCAGCTCGGGTCCATTAAAGTAAATCGAGCTGACTATTACCACACAAAAGGACTACTGTGTCACGGTTTTTAGAAGAAAGCAGCCATATTTTCCTAACAATGGCTAAAGAATGTTCTGCGGCGTTGAATGCACTCGGGCCCTCAAATCATCAAGATTCCTGGCTGGCAGTTTCTCTTGAGATTGATGAACAATGAGGTCCCAGATGTGTTCGATAGGAGGCAAGTCCAGAGACGCTGCAGGCCATGGCAGCATGTGTAGGCCACACAGACGGCTCAAAGTGGTATAGGCAACATTTCATATTGAAAAGTGGCTCTTGCAACACTTTGAAGAAGGGATTGTACCCACTGGTTACATGAGCAAATCAATGTAACACTGGTGCACCTGGAATGATGACTACAGGGGTCCAGCTACCATACATTATGCTCCTACACACACACACACCATAATCCCTGGAGTGGGACTGATGTGAAGTTGCCTCCTCATCACTGAAATCCTAACACCAAGAAGGACAAGCTGTATGGTTATGGGGCAGAGCAAGGGGGCACGGGAAGCTGGAATGGAGGTCTGACAAGTACTACTTTTGTTTCGGATGCAGCAATATCCGAAGATTGGTCTGGAGACCAAGGAACAGGGGCGGTCTTGGCATTTCTGGGGCCCCAAGCGAAGTTATGTCTGAGCCCCCCCCCTCGACACGCGTTCCAAAACAATAGACCAGTGTGTGTTGCCCCCAGTAGTATATACCCCTTGTGCGCTACCGCCAGTAATATATACTCCTTGTGTGCTGCCCCCAATAGTATATACCCCTTGTGTCCTGCCCCCAGTAGTATATACCCCTTGTTTGCTTCCCCCAGTAGTATTTAGACCCCTGTGTGTTCCCCCAGTTATATATAGCCCCCCGTGTGCTCCCTGAGAAGTATATAGACCTCCTGTGTGCTGCCCCAGTTGTATATAGACCCCCTGTGTGCTGCCCCCAGTTGTATATACCCCCTGTGTGATCCCCCACTAGTATATAGGCCCCCTGTGTGCTCCCTCAGGGGTATTTAGCCCCCCTGTGTGCTTCCCCACTTGGATATAGACCTCCTGTGTGCTCCCCAACTTGGATATAGACCCCTGTGTGCTCCTCCAGTAGTATATAAACCCCCTGTGTGGTTCCCCAGTAGTATATAGAACCCCTGTGTGCCCCACCAGTATTATATAGACCCCTTGTGTGCTGGCCCAGTAGTATACAGACCCCTGTGTGCTCCCCAGTTATATATAGACCACCTGTGTGCCTCACAAGTAGTATATAGACCCCCTGTATGTTCCCCCAGTAGTATATAGACCCCCTGTGTGCCCCACCAGTAGTATATAGACCCCTGTGTGCTCCTCCAGTAGTATATAGCCCCCCTGTGTGCTTCCCCCACTTGGATATAGACCTCCTGTGTGCTCTCCAAGTTGTATATAGACCCCATTCTGCTGCCCCAAGTAGTATATAGACCCCCTGTGTGCTGCCCCCAGTAGTATATAGACCCCTCTGTGAAGCCCCAGTAGTCTATAGCCCCCCTTGTGCTCCCCCTGTTATATAGCCCCCCTGTGTGCTCCCCCCATTTATATAGACCCCCGATGTGCGCTCCCCCAGTTAAACAGACCCCTGTGTGCTCCCCCTCCCATATAGTATATAACACAATAAAACAAACACTTATACTCACCTGGGTCCGGGCGTCTTCTCTTCTCTTCACTCTTGTGGGCACAGGAAGGGTTTTCCCTGGGATCACAAGAGGCCGCACTCCCCTTGTCGTGGCGCCGATGCTCCAGTGATGTCACTGGAGCGCCGGCACCACAAGGACAAAGCTGCCACTTGTGACCGCAGGGAAAACCCTTCCTGTGGCCACAAGAGTGTCTGACAGGAAGGGGGCCAATGTCTCCCGCCCTGTCAGTGCTGCTGCATGTAACTATGAGCGCTCATTACTAGTGCTCATAGTTACAGTTCAGATGGCAGCAGCGAGCGGGGCAGCGGCCCTGTCCAGCGGTCTTGAGCACAAGAGCGGGGCGTGGGGGCCCCCCTGGATGTTGGGGGCCCCAAGCGATCGCTTGGGGTGCTTGGTGCCAAAGACCGCCACTGCCAAGGAAGAGGCCTTTATGAGGAATCCTCTTGCTAGTCCTACTCCAGTGATCCTGATGTATCATAATGTATAGTATCTGATGCCTCTAGTTATCATTCCAGGTACACTAGAGGCTCAGCCTTAGGGCCAGTTCACACTGAGTAAAGACGGCATAATTCTGCAGCGGACCTTTCCTCTGCGGAATCCCGCCGTGCTCAGAGTGCTGCTGTAAGTGAATGGAGAGGGTGCGCGCTCGTCCGCTCCCTCTCCTCTCCGCTGAAAGAACTAACATGTTAGTTCTTTGAGCTGAGAGCGGCGGCAGCGGACGAGCGCACGCCCTCTGCATTCACTTACAGCAGCACACTGAGCACAGCGGGATTCCCGCCGCAAAATTCTGAAGATCTTAGTGTGAACTGGCCCTTAAATTGAGTAGGTCGTGGAACCAGTGGTACCGCCATTGCACGAAGTATCTCAGGAGCCGTTTTTCAACATGACCACAGCATCTCCAGATTTGTCTCCCATTAAGCTTCATCTGGGACGTCACTGGTCGGCAGTTACAAAGGGAGCTGTCAGCAGCAGAACGTGATGATTTGCATGCCAAGGTGCATTCAGCGTGGCAGAGCATTCCGCATCCAATCTTTAAAAACTAAATTGGCAGCATGCCAAGGAGTGTATATGTGTGTGCGGCATTTATACTTGATACTGGTTAAATCCCACTGATTTTTATTCCCCCCCATAATTTGCATATAATTTACATGTCTATCTATCCTGTGATTTCTATGTTTCCACAACTTTTCCTTCTTGTGTTGCAGTTTCACAGTTGAATGGTGTAGCACCCCCCTGTACCCATGTATCCTAAACTGCAGAGGGCACAGATTGCTGATTCCTGGAGTGTACCATACATTCCTGATATCACTGCTGCAGATACTTTCTTACAAGGCGGCTAAATATAGAAACATTGTCAGTCACTTTTGCTGCCAATTTACATGACATTAATCTCTAGAGACCCGACTCCTCACATTGTATATGGCAACATAACAAAATCACATCAGATGTAAACTGTCCTATAACAATAAATGGCAAAAATGCAATGCATCATCTGCAAAAATAAAAAAAAACAGATACTTTCCAGCAGACTGGTGGCTTATATGGCGGTCTTGGAAAAGAGATGCCCCAGGTTTATTCATGAGCAAAGACCTATTAATCTGTTACATCCTTAAAGTAGTGGAGAAGGAGGGAGTAGAGTTGAATATTGAAGGCAGAGGTACAGAGAGTGGGATATTCAAATAAAATAGTAAGTATAGATAGTTAAAGCGAATGTTCCTTTGGGTACCATGTACCATAGTGTGCGGATCCCAGTGGCGCAGTTTGGTTCCTGTACTCGACGCCGTTCTTTTGCCGTGCACCGGCTTGGTCCTATGCACTGTAGGCAGGTCCACCGCCCCCAGTGTGACAATATCCCCTCCCTTCTGTGACGTGCCTCCATTGATTGTAACGGAGGCACAATGATGGTACATTCATCTTAAGGTGGGTTGGATTCTTCGTTGCAATATAGGGATGCTAGAGATAGGGAAGTATTGAATAATCGGGGCTGTTTAGGGGAACTCCTTGTGTTATACATATAATGTTTGTTGAACAAGTATTTGTACTGAAGAAATGTATAATCCCTTCTTTTCCTTCTTATTATCATGATCATTATCTTTTTGAAAATTGAGAAAAAATTCTGAAAAAAATATAATTTATATTAAAAAAAAAAGAAGGGGAAACCCTGGCAGGGCCACAACCACTGAGACCCCCACAAGAGTGATGATAATGAAGCTTAAACACCCCCCCCCCCCCTTCCCAAGTGAATGGAGCATCAGTGCACATGCTTGGCCACCTCTTTATATACAAATAAACTACAAGTATAAGTTTTTAAAAAGGAAAAGAAAACATAAGTATGCAATCGACCCAACTTCAGGAGTTGGGTTTGAACCTGAAGGTAAGGAGAACCCATCATGCCCTGACACCTTCTCATAAAGGATTTATACAGCAATTACCAATACATTATATAGATGTCTAGACCAAAAACTCCATTTTAAAATAAATAATGGATAAGCAGCATTGCCAGTAGATTACTATTTTACACCGTAACCAAAGTCTGCACTGTCCCTGTACATATAATATACGTTTGCTTTGCAAGTAAGACAAAGGATGGAACCTGTATAATGGATGCAATGTTTTATCAAATAAGGGTATGTTCACACACTAGATTTCTTGCAGAAAATTTCAAGTCCGATACATTTGAATGAGGTTTGTAAAATTAATTCCATGTAAAAGCTCCGGAAATAATCTTATTCACAGATTTTTTTTCCCAAAAACTCCTGTGTGAAATCGGCCAGGTATGAATACACTACAAAGAAAACGTGTAATGTAAACTCTCCAGGAAGCTTTGTATCACTTTAGAGAGTGGTATGCAAAGTGGGTCATCCTTTCAATGCAAGTCCGTTTTACAAAGATCTCTCACCCTAGTAACAACCAAAATGTACAGTTGTTTCTTTCAATCTGTGACAGCTGCAGGAGCCATTCCTCTTTCCAAATTGGCCAACCTGAATTCCATATTGTAAGAGCCTGTACCTATATTTAGCTGGTGGGCTTAAATTGCAGAGACTTTAAGCTTGGCAGAGTTCACAGATCAGCCCTTTTACTGCTTGACTTGGGAGCTGACAAAAGCTAAGGCCTTTCTGCTTCTCCCTCAATCCCTTTCCTCCTCAAGCAACACCAAAAAATGGATCCCACCCGGGAACTAAAAGAAGAACTTCGGCTTTATCAGTCTACTCTTCTTCAGGATGGATTGAAAGAACTTCTAGATGAGAATAAGTTTGTCGATTGCTTCCTTAAAGCTGGAGACAAAAGTCTACCCTGTCACAGGTTGATCCTTGCAGCCTGTAGTCCGTATTTCCGGGAGTTCTTCTTGTCTGATGAAAGCGAAGAGAAGAAAAAAAATGTGGATCTGGACAACGTTGAGCCATCTGTGATGGAAGCCATTCTTAAATACTTATACTCTGCCGATATTGATCTTAATGATGGAAACGTCCAGGATATTTTCGCACTGGCCAGTCGTTTCCAGATCCCGTCTGTCTTCACCGTATGCGTCACCTACCTTCAGAGACGCCTCTCGCCCACCAATTGCCTAGCCATCTTCAGGTTAGGCCTTCTTCTGGACTGTCCACGTCTTGCGGTCACCGCCCGGGACTATGTATGTGATCGGTTCAGTCAGATATGTAGCGAAGAGGACTTCCTGCAGCTCGCCCCACATGAACTGATAGCCGTCATCTCCAGTGACGCTTTAAACGTTGAAAAAGAAGAAACCGTCTTCGAGTCTGTGATGAAATGGGCAAAGATAGATAAGGAGAACAAAGTGAAGAGCCTTGGGGATGTCTTCGACTGCATTCGATTCCGTCTTATGACCGAAAAATATTTCAAGGATCATGTGGAGAAGTCCGAGCTGTTCAAAGGAGATCCCGAAATCCAGAAGAAAATTAAAGTTATTAAAGACGCCTTTGGAGGCAAAATGCCGGAGCCACCCAAAGATAAGGCGGTGGATGGTGATGTTGGGGACGAAGACTTACTCCCTGGATATCTGAATGACATTCCTAGGCACGGCATGTTCGTCAAAGATCTTATCGTAATGGTCAGCGACACGGCCACAGTGGCTTATGACGCCGTAGAAAATGAATGCTACTTGGTAGCTCTGTCTGAGCAGATCCCAAGAAATCATTCCAGTATAGTCACCAAATCTAAGCAAGTGTATGTGGTCGGTGGGCTGTATGTGGACGAGGAAAATAAGGATAATCCTTTACAGTCTTACTTCTTCCAGGTACGTTATTTCATAGATAATCTTTTACATTTTTGTATTTTTTTGCAGATTATTTTTTATTGTTGTATCTATTTATAAGTAATGAGACATATATGCATTAGAGTCAATTCTAGATATATTAGCATTACTAAGGCAACCAGGGATTATTTAAAGTGTAAAAATGTTTTGACATGTTAAAGGGGGTATCAGGCATTAGAAAAACATGGCCACTTTCTTCCAGAGACAGCACCGCTCTTGTCTCCGTTGGGTGCAGGTTTTGCAAATCTGTTCCATTGAAGAAAATAGAGCTTTATTGCAAACCCCACCTGAACTGGAGACAAGAGTGGTGCTGTCTCTGGAAGAAAGTGGCCATGTTTTTCTAATGCTGGATAACCCCTTTAAGATCCTTGCTTGTTCAGACCCCCACTGTTCACTAGATTCAGCAGGAAGAAGCACATGGTTGAGAATTCCTCTCACCATCTCACTGTCTTGAGGCAGTCCCCTAGACTTCCATAGTGGGGAAAGAGAGCATGCTTGGCGAGCATTTACCCCAGGAATCTAAATACCCAAACCCTAACTGATCCAAACTTATTAATTTTTGGTCCAACATTTAAATTATTTATTTGTATATATGCTGTCAAAAATTTATTTTTATAATACAGGGCTTCAAATCCACCTGCATAAACATGGTGTGAAAATGTAAAATCCTCCGTATAAATACAAAATCACTTCCAGGTTTTTCAATGATTTACAGCTGTACGAGATCTCATACCTATGTTAGTGTTAAATGTGTATTTTTAGGTCTAGATGTTGAGCTGCCCATAGGCATTACATTATTGTGAGACATAAGTTGTTTTACAGGCAGCTCTCACACCTGCCACCCACTTTACCACGCACGTTTAGCTCAGCTAAAAGCACATGTTATTTCTGAATGGGGGGAGGGAGACGAGCAGCCTAAGAAGTCCAACATGGCATGTTCCAAGGGATGAGTGATTTGCACTGTAGACTGTCAGATAATTCCAATGAAAGTTTCAGGATCTCCTGGGAATTGTGGTCTGTGGTTATTTATAGGCTGTAGGAAGATGGATGAGGATGTGTAGATATGAACAGAACAGACAAATAGCATCCTGTATATAATGACATGATTGAGATGATTCAACCCAAAATCTGCACAGATCAGACCTCACTAAATGCATTGAGGTGCATGTATTATTCAACATGGTCCCCCTCCGCAGTCAATGACTTCTACTGATACGTTTGAAGTGTTCCTGAAAATGCAACAGCTCACCGCAACAGCAAGATACAGAGCCACTACAGACATGAAAATAGTTAAAAGCAGCCCCCCCAACTGCCCAAAAAAATTCCCACAAAAATAATGAGTCTCTTGGTTACTATTTGCAAACAGCGTAAACTGCCTCACCACGATAAGGTGGACTCATATCGAGGCAGACCCTACACTGTACTATGGCCTCTCCATGGCGTGTAATATGCCTATGCTCTGGGCATGCAAGATCCGTCTAATACCTGCAAAAATAATTGCACCATCTGGGTGAGACAGGTGGAGTGCACGACCAAATAGAGGCAGCTACTCCCCCAACTGGAACACAGAAAAAAGAAAAAATTTGGTCAGCTCTCCTAGAACACCGTTCACACTAGGCACATTGAAGACTTTTGATATGTCCTAGAGTCATTGGTTTTGAAAGATTAGGCTCTGGGGTCAGACTTTCACCAGTTGATGAAATGTGTTGGTACCAGGTAGGCATGAGCGAACCGGCTAAGGTTCGGGTTCGTATGAACCTGAACTATCGGCTTCTGATTCCCGCTGTCTGCCCGCTCTGTGTAGAAGGTGGATACAACCTTGAGGACCTCCTGGAAAACTGGGATACAGCCATAGCCATAGCTGTATCCCAGTTTTCCAGGCAGTTCTCAGGCTGTATCCACCCTCTCCACGGAGTGGGCAGACAGCGGGAATCAGAAGCCGATAGTTCAGGTTCATACGAACCCCCAACCTCAGTTAGTTCGCTTATCCCTAGTACCAGGCTCTTATCAATCTCTGTTCTAGATAGATGAGAAGTTAGCATATAACCAGGCTGGAAGAACAATGGGTCAGCTGAAAAACTCAACTCATCCCATAAGATTTGTTGGCCCAAAGCGTCTTCTGACAATCTTATAAACTTCCCAAGACTTTTTATCTATGGCCTATCCATAGGATAGACCATCACTAGCTACTGATCTTCTATTCATCAGAGCATCACACAGTGATAGAAACCGGAATCAGCAGCTCCATACACATATAGTGGCTGTGATGGGTTACCGCAACTCATACCACATGTATGTCATTTAGAGCTAAATTGTCAACCCGCATGGATACTTCACAGTACACAGTGTGTTTCCAATTCTGTTCACTGTGTTTTGTGGGTGCCACAGCTTTGATTGACCGTGGCCCATGGGTGGTCCCTCATAATGCCACTGTTATCAAGTACCTGGAGGAGAGTGGTACAAACCAGCAGACCTACATATTACACAACAGCCCATTCATTCAGCACACCCATGCATTACACAACAGCCCATTCATTCAGCACACCCATGCATTACACAACAGCCCATTCATTCAGCACACCCATGCTTTACATGAACAGCCCATCCATTTCATTGGCTTTATTTTCCTGGCAGTCTTCCACCATACACCAATAGTGGGATACTCTGTCATCTAGTTTATTTGGGGGGAGGGCTAACAACTAAAAAGATTTGTCCAAAGTGTCCGCCCCCTTTAAGAGTGAAGACTAAAATGCTAATACTAAAAGAAATATTAATGATGAGCACAATTCAAGCATGTTCGAGTTGCGCTCATCTCTAATAATCAGCAATGCTTTTGTCTTTGTTCCTAATCTAAATGCATTGATCATATGTAAGTAATAGATTTTGTTCTATTTGTATGGCAGCTGGACAGCATTGGTGGGGAATGGATCGGACTGCCACCACTACCATCAGCAAGGTGTCTTTTTGGCCTGGGTGAGGCCGACAACTGTATCTATGCCATCGCTGGCAAAGACCTGCAGTCTGAAGAGTCACTCGATACAGTGTTTTCTTATGATGTTAAGTATGTTGTATATAGTTACCAAGCCCCTTACTATTTGGCATCCCTCATACAATGTTATTAAGTTTCTTTATACCCTTTCAGATCAGTGACTTGGAAAGAGGCAAAGAAACTTCCCATCAAGCTTTATGGACATTCTGTAGTGTCACATAATGGACTCATCTATTGTATCGGAGGCAAAACTGATGACAAGTAAGTGTGCCAGTGATATGCTGTTACTTGAAGAGACCTCTAGTTTTTCTGTGTATTTTTTCAGTGCATGACCGTAAACAACTACATGTAATATTAACCATAGACATAGTAGGAAATTACAGGTGTCGTTCGTCAAAAGTTTTGTCCAATATTTCGTGAGTGTTGATATAAAAAAAGAAAGAAAATAACAATTGTGGTAGACTGACTTAGAGAATATAAAGTTAAGGGTTGGCATTATCAAACATGGTGTAAAGTGAAACAGGCTCAGTTGCCCCTAGCAACCAATCAGATTCCACCTTTCATTTTCCAGAGAGTCTGTGAGGAATGAAAGATGGAATCTGATTGGTTGCTAGGGGCAACTGAGCCAGTTTCACTTTACACCATGTTTGACAAATCTCCCCCTAAGTCTATTCAGTGAAGATTTATATACAAGTGCAAAGAGTACATCCATCACTTTGATGGGCAGGTATAGTATATATCAATTGGAAGTATAGACATAATATAAATTAAGGAGGGAAAGTGGATCTGCTTGACTCGAACAATAGTCTTACCTAAAAAAAAACAATTCCTAAAGGAGTGTATTATGACATAATTTATATGTATTGTATAGATTTATCAGGACCTTGACTATTGGACAAACCACTACCTAGTGTAGGGTGAGATCTGCTTGGTGTAGGGGACTACTGACCTTAGCGGCTCCTAGTGTACAGGCAGGGCATAACAGGTACATACATAAGACCAGCCCACACCTATATACCTATTTTTCCAAATTTTCTATAATATACCTACCCATCAATGTGATGGATGTACTCTTTGCACTTGTATATAAATCTTCACTGCATAAACTTACTAAGCCAATCTACCACAATTGTTATTTTCTTTCCTTTTTAATGTTTGTACTCAACAAGTGGAGACGCCTTTTTTATTATTAATCAACAACCATGTTCTACCTTACATGAATATAGAGTGTTGAAGGATTTCATTGGTCAGTTGGCATCCAAAACTATATAAGGAGATGTATAATTCTTCATAATGGATCCCATTGGCTTATACATTAATGTGATTCCTTCCCTGAAGCTACCAAGACATGATTATACCTCTTTGAACTTAGCCAAGGTTATTTGCCAGTAACCAATGGCACTTTTATACCATCTGTCGGATAATAAGCCTGCCATCTTGAAGCTTGATGACTTTCTATGGCAGATTAACCAGGGAGAGAAGACCAAGCCTGGGTCTTCCTACAATATATTAGCTACAGCAAAGACCAGTTCTTGGCACCAGACTGCCAGCATCCATTGAAATCATTGGAGCCATGTTTTTTTCAATGGCGATTCCAGAGATAGATTTCCAGGTATGGTAGAGGGGGCAAGGTCCGAAAGCTTCCACATCAACTGCATTGTACATCATAGACCTGTATCAGCAAAATTATAAAAAAAAAAAAAAATCTATCTTTTTGTCATTAGCCTAGTAGGTTCCATGAACTACACTGCTGGACTAAGTGTCTCTTGATAGAAAATAAGTTGTATTTTTTTCATTATAGGAAATGTACTGGCAGATTGTTCGTTTTCAATCCCAAGAAAGGGGACTGGAAAGACCTTCCTCCAATGAGAATAGCTCGCTCAATGTTTGGTGTTGCTGTCCATAATGGCAAGATCTTTGTCGCCGGAGGTGTCACGGAGGAAGGACTGACAGCATCAGTGGAAGCCTATGATATTGCTACAAACAAGTAAGTGTGAGCAAGATGTTTTCTGTGTATACCTAACCATCGGTAGCCCTGGTGTCTTTATTCCAAGGTTTCAAACCACCAGAGCAGGGATGGGGAACCTTCGGCCCTCCAGCTGTTGCAAAACTATGATTCGTATCATGCCTGGACAGCCGAAGCTAAAGCTTTGGCTGTCCAGGCATGATGGAAATTGTAGTTTTGCAACAGCTGGAGGGCCGAAGGTTCCCCATCACTGCACTAAAGCTTAGATACCTAATAGTCAGTGGACTTTCAAAGGGGTACGAGCCCCCAACACTCACTGGTTTCACACCTATATCCTATAATGGAGTGCTGTGACTAGAGATAAGCACGACTCAAGCATACTGAAGTTGGATGGTTCATTTGGGGTGGATGGTTCATTTGGAATACCGGTGGCTGATGATGTTGGATACAGTCCTAGGAATTCCGGGAGAACATGGATACAGCATACTGGCTTGTGCTCACGCTTATCTCTAAGGGTATGTCGCAGACAACTAAGCGTGGATTCCATCGCTAACCCCCCCCCCCCCCCCCCCCTGTGCTTCTACTTCTGGTTCTGCCCATCACATAGACTCCATTCTATGCTCGGGCAGATCTGCCCAAAATTCTGCCCAAAAAATTGACATGTGAACTCTTTGGCAGCAGAATCCGCCTGACCATAAAATGGAGTCTATGGGATGGATGGAGAGCCAAGCGGGAGTGTGTGGGGACGATCGGCAGAATCCATGACATTTACTCAGTGAGCATATACCTTAACTGTGACAAAACATTGGGATTTCTAGTAATCATGGAAATACAGTCTAATTCAACAGAAATATCATATATCGAAGAGTTCTACTAAGTAGAATTTAGTCGTGTCTCTTACCAGACAGAGCTTTGATGCCGTATGTTAGCTGGAAATACAACCAATGAAGTTGGTGATAATAATAGTTTCGATTATCTTACAAATGAATGATAAAAACAGCAGCCAGGAATAAAAAATGGGAAAAGTGGACTAAACCTTTAGACTTCACGGAATTTACAAAAGTCTCAAAAAGATCCATGTGCCCTATTAGGAACATGATAAAGCGGAAATCTATGAGCTGCTAACAGGGTGTGTGAGGCCAGACCTGAGGTGTCTTCCATCTTACAAGTAGTACATATAATGGTTTTGAAACTATAGAACATCCTGGTTAGTTATCAAAGTCTAGTGAAGTTGAGGCCAAGCACATTACCGGCAGGAGGTGTCAGAAGAAGCTACAAAAGAAAAAGGATCATGATGTCATGTAATGTGTATGGGTGACACATCCTACAGTAATCCCAAGATGAAATCGAAGCTTGTCTGTGCCCACGGCTTGGCCTTCCATGATACTCTTGGCTCCGGGCACAGGAGATCTGTAGACAGAACACAATGCTCTTTCCAGTGGCTTGTGGAAAAGTGAATTCAATCTAATGGAGCTCTTCACAACAAACATTGAGTGTTGGTTCCTTAGAAACCTCCACAGATGCTTCATGGTCATGAGTTTATCCGCTGGTTCCCAATATGAAATCTAATGAATATAATGTATAATTTACACCCCGTGTAATTCACTGTGTTACTTGGGTTGTATGATAAAGAATGGTGCCCCTCTTGTCCATAGGCTATGCTGGGTATGATAACTCAGGCACAATATCAGACGAAGCTCATGGACAAGAGTGGCCACGATTGTGGATGAGAGCTACTATCTTTTTCTAATCCCATCCAACCCATTTGAATGAATTTATTCTTTGCCTTTTCAACCTTTCACCTTGCCCCATTTTTTTCACTAGATGGGAAACAATAACAGAATTCCCACAAGAAAGAAGCTCCATCAACTTGGTCACTTCATCGGGGTCTTTGTACGCCATTGGAGGATTTGCAATGGTTCAGCTGGAATCAAAGGAATTTGCACCTTCAGAGGTCACGGATATATGGAAGTAAGTTGAGTTGATTACAAATTAAAGAAAGTATACATATCGCTGTGCGTGTCCTGTATACAAACTACTCTCACAGAAAGAACATATCCTTGGAAAAGTATATATTTAAAGGGAAACTGCGAATAAGAAAAACTTGTTTTCTATTACAAGTACATTAAAAGTGATACAGATGTGTCTATACAATGTATTACTGTATCTGTGCGGTTCTGCCACACTGGTAGCAGATAGAAATCCAGGAAGTGAAGAAAAATGGCCTCTGTGCCAATCCACATTGTCTCCTGCTCCCACTGCTCTCCCACCTTAGGAGACAAATATTCCATTCCTCTGTCTCACATTGTGTGTGTTTGCTGGGGACAGGCTGATGATGCAGACAGGGGGCAGGGCGTGATCTCACAGGAGGCTTGGCTAGATCCCCCAATCCCGAGTGATCCACTATCTCTGACCGGCCAGAAGCAGCTGTAGCACTAATTTTACTGATTATGATGGGTGGGGGGCTGTGATGATCAGCTAAGGGAAAGCATTGCATTCTGGGAACTGCTCAACCAAGAAGGACAGAAACACAATACGGAAAAAAAAAATTCAATGGATTCTTGGTAGTTTCAAAACTGGGATAGACAGGTAAGTAATGCTATATGCTTCTGCAGAAGTTTCATTTTTTTAACCTCTACCTGGAGTTCCCCTTTAAGAATCAAAGTATATGCCATTAAAGTCTGATAGGTAGGGTTCCACCTCTTGGACATCCCCATTCAGAAAGACCTTTGCCTTTTGCCTTATTCAGCAAGGTAATAGGTGCATGAGGGCACAGACTTGGAGATGTTGCTACATATACATCTTCATTGAAGTCTATGGAAGTTATGGAAATCTAAACAGGTGTCACTTTCTAGAAAAAAAAAAATTGACTTGTCATAGAGACATGTCATATGTTTTGTTTGGGTCTGTGTGTTCACTCCCACTGATCTCATGATGAACCCCTAGAAACGACATGTGTTTATGTGTTCTCTTTCAACAGAACCTTCTGTATTATGAAGCTGCATGGACTTTTCCACACAAGCTCTCTACAGGGGGAGACGCAGAAACTCCCATTAGTTACTGATGCTTATACAGCATCTGTCCCACAGTTATAATGGGTGTGATTATAGTTCAGCCTTTGCACTATACCATGGGTCTCCAAACTGCGGCCCTCCAGCTGTTGCAAAACTACATTTCCCATCATGCCTGGACAGCCAATTCCAAAGCTTTAGCTGTCCAGGCATGATGGGAGTTGTAGTTTCACAACAGCTGGAGGGCCGCAGTTTGGAGGCCCATGCGCTATACTTATAGTCTACTAGCTTATTTAGAGGTATATAGATTTAAGGATTATTATATTTTCCTCTCAGCAGGCAGAGATTGCACTCCTTCTCCTTCTGCCCATGTGATGCTGATGTAAAATGGGATTGATATTAGATTTGAAAAAGTGGATATGCAGTTTTAAATTTGAAAGTCAAGATGGTGGCAAATTAGAAGTCACATGATCCAGATACACTAAGGAAATGTATGGATGTAGCAGAGCTGGGATGAAATAGATGACACTGGAGGCATATAGGTTTACTGGACATTATA
The DNA here is from genome assembly GCF_027789765.1 of Dendropsophus ebraccatus. NCBI lineage: Eukaryota > Metazoa > Chordata > Amphibia > Anura > Hylidae > Dendropsophus > Dendropsophus ebraccatus. The sequence continues at coordinate 29,032,100 of NC_091462.1, read as the reverse complement.
TTGTGTTCTTAATCCCAAGTGAAATATGCTGTGCACTTTGTTCTTTTAGGTTTGAAGATGACACCAAGGAATGGAGTGGAATGCTGAAGGAGATCCGATATGCCTCAGGTGCCACCTGCCTTGACTCTCGCCTTAATCTTTTTAAGCTGACAAAGCTGTAACAGTAGAATATGATCTATAACAATACCAATGATTAAAGTATTACAAGATTTTTTTTGTTTGTTACTAATTGTTGAAAACTGAAAGAAAAGTTGTACATACATTTATAGTTAAATTAATAAAGTTTTGGAAATCAGACATCTTCTCACACAACAACATTCATGTCATTTTAAATTTGAAAAATATACAAATGAAGACAAAAGAAATATTTTAACCTTCATTTAAAGGAAACCTTACATTATAAAAATGCTAATTTATCGTCAACATGTTATAGAGCAGCAGTAGCTGAGCGGATTGATATATACTGTACGTTAGTAAAAAAAAAGATTCAGGGGAACTTATAACTTATTGTTTGAATTTTTTGCTCTGTTTTTAGGAGTCCAGTGGGCGTGTCACTCAATGATTGGACCACCCACTGGACTCCTAAGCAAGAAAATATCATAGACTTTCAATAAATTAATTACACGTTATATTGAATATTGGTAGGTCATACTACAGGTACAATATGACAGGTTCCCTGTCAAAATAGTCACAGCAATATTGGGTCACTGTGTCTTCCTACTTAGTACTTTAAAAGTGTTACCCAGGATTAGAAGAACTTGGCCACTTTCTTCCAGAAATAGCATTGTTATAGCATTGGCTGTGAGTTTTGCAGCTTGGCTCTATTGAAGTGAATAGAACTGTAATACCACACACAACCTGAAGACAAGAGTGGTGCTGTTTGGAAGAAATCAGTTAAGTTTTTCAAGACCTAAACTCTTTTAAACTTGGGAAATGAGTACTAAGCAACACTTGGCAATGCTGCTTCTGCCAATGAAGAGACCCATAGCAGGAGACTGGCACATAGATTAGGTGAGTATCCTACACAGTGAGGCGGGGGATGAAAATCGAACTGTATATGTGAGGCAGTCATTATACACTCACTTTTTTATGGTGGACCATATTCGCCATCCTCAGGTTAGGGATGAGCTATCTGATCTTATGGGGTCCCATCAGTTAGAGCTAGATAATGGAGGCCTGAGTCTCCTGTGAGAATGGAGCAGTGGTTCTATGTTTGCACCTCAGCTTCCTTTATTCACTTTGATCGCCATTCATACAGGAGGCTCAGGTCCCTGTTCTTAAAGGGGGAGATTTATCAAACATGGTGTAAAGTGAAACTGGCTCAGTTGCCCCTAGCAACCAACCAGATTCCACTTTTCATTCCTCACAGACTCTCTGGAAAATGAAAGGTGGAATCTGATTGGTTGCTAGGGGCAACTGAGCCAGTTTCACTTTACACCATGTTTGATATATCTCCCCCTATATGCGCTAGTTGCCGAGCATGCTGGGAGTTGTAGTGTTGCATCACAAGAGGCAAGAACTAAAACAATAGAATAGTCACTTAATAAAATATTTTATCTTTTTAGTTACAATAAAATATACATCTAATGTCATGGATCAGCATAGATCTTCCTCCTGAGGTATTGTTTCTGGTTCTCCCTTTCTGTCAGCGATTTCCATTCATGAGTAGGTATCTGTGGGACAAATAAAACCTTATATTAGCACCAATGTACTGACAGACCCGGGCAGATTCCAGCACAATGTATAATACTGTGTATCTAGAGACCAAGCACAGTGATACAGTGATCTCCAATGTACCTGAATGACCCGGTATCCTAGCATCTCCAAATGCCTCTTCTTCATGGCAAATTGTCCTTTTAAGTGTGCATTATGGCAGAAGGCCTTGAGGCCAAGCAACTCCACTGCATATCTGTAATGGAAAAAAAAAAGGATTGGTAAAAGGGTTTTCCATGACTATATTATTAATTGGCTGTTTGCTAGAATAAAGAGTCAGAAGCAATTGGCTGAGCTGTAAGCACCCTTCATTTCTTGGAAAACTGAGGGCACGGAGTACGGACGGCATGACAGTCTCTATGTATCTCTATGAGACTGGCATGGCAGAAAGGAAGGGACAAAGCGTCTAGCTGAGTGCTTCTCTCTCTTTATTCCAGATCCCCACAAATTCTGACTTCTTAAATGTTGAATAAAAATTTAGGTACAATTTAACATTTGGGAGGAAGAAGAAGGGGAGAAAAATGGAAGATGAGCCCATTTATAATTTGCAGAATAATATTTGCGCTGGTGCACTTTTCACGTACTACGCAAAAATCTCTGGTCTGTGTGCAAACGGCATCATTAGGAGCATTGGCCTTGATAAATTTCCTCACTTTTTTTTGGGGGGGGGGGGGGGGTGACTTTAGCTTGGCTAAAAAAACGACGCCAGGGTCTGACTGGTGTACTGCTGCTCAATTTGTTTAGCGCACAAGCTAACTTAAACCACGCCCCCTCAGAGCACAAAAATTGCAGAAATAGCATAGCCGGCATAAACTGATCAAAAAACACTTAAATGCCTTGGTAAATGTTGCTTAAAACCCCCCACCAAATTAGCCAAAATAACCAAAGAGAATGAAAAATGTGCCCCTTAGGGCCAGTTCACACTGAGCAAGATCGTCGGAATTCTGCGGCGGACATCCCGGCGTGCTCAGTGTGCTGCTGTAAGTGAATGGAGAGGGCGCGCGCCTGTCAGCTGCCGCCGCTCTCCGCTCAAAGAATGAACATGTTCATTCTTTGAGCGGAGAGGAGAGGGAGCAGACAGGCGCGCGCTCTCCCATCCACTCAAAGCAGCACACTGAGCACGCCAGGATTCCGCGGCGGAGAATTGCGCCGTGTTTGTTCAGTGTGAACCGGCCCTTAAGGTGGATCACAGGCAAACTCCAGTTTCACAGGAATGGATCCAGCTTTTTACAGCACCCGGGGTGCAACGGCCTGAGCAGCAATCAGTTAAATGGAGGCAGGCTGATAAGCCGACTGCCGAGCCAATGAAGCTTTTTGCTTCGTTATTACTGTAAATTCATTCATCTTTCCTCCTGAGCTTTGTCTAATGTAAATTAATCTTGAGGTGACAGCTGCTGACCTTTGAGCTCCTTCTAGTAACCGACCATCATGTTCAGACATCCTTATTGCTTTATCAGAGATGTTGTCCACCTCCAGGTATGGCACTGGCTTTTTATCCTTGTCCAGCATGAATTCAAAATCTAAGGAAGTAAAAAGCAGACCATTAAAGCGGATATGTCCTGAGACCATTATACAGGTAATATTCAGGATACCGTTCAGTCAGCTAAAAGTTACAACTCAATAAGAAACAATGTAATTCACCACAGCTCCACACATGTCTATAGGCTGTGTCTACTACTGGAGCTCAGCTCCACTGACATGACTGGGGTTGGGCTGCAATACCACACACAACCTGAAGACAAATGTGGTGCTGTTACTGTAGGATAAACAGCCATTTTTTTTTATCTTGTAAAAACCCATTTAACCTGAAACATAAGATGGCAAGAGCACACCTGTTCTTTACTTATAGATTTAATAAAAACTCTTTAACGTGTCCCTGACAGTGATCACCAGATGATGAGGTTATTGGCAGTCCGTGTAATAGGGCGTATGCGATCGGTGGCTGATCAAATCAATGAGCCACATGCATGATCTGGTGATCATGTGTACAGCCCTGGCCGCACGATTCCTGAGCATTTAAAGTGTCACTGTAGTTTTTTATTGTTTTTTTTTGCAGAAATCAATAGTACAGGCAATTTTAAGAAACTTTGTAATTGGGTTTATAAGGCAAATATGCCATGGAAATCTCGACTCTTTTACATCAGTCATGCCCTGTGTAACCTATGGAGAGGGGAGGAGGGCAGCAGAGAACAAAAGATTACACACCGGGAGCTGTGTGAAAGCCGGTATTCAGAGGTCAGAGAGGTCAGTGCTGACTTCAGAGGAGATAGCCTGTTGATGTAGCTGTAAATTGACTCTTTGTTGTCCTGTTTTGGTGCCTCATCTCCCTCCACCCCTCCTCTCTCCATAGAAAACCATGAAGACAGGGGGGAGAGCTTGAAACTGCTTTTTCATGATAAAAATGCTTTTTTCGGCTAATAAACCAGATTACAAAAGTTTCTTAAAATCGCCTGTACTTTTGATTGCAGCAAAAAAAATTTAAACGACAGTGACACTAAGTGCTGAACGGCAGGATTAGTGGCTTGGGCCATCTAATAGAGCTTCATCAGCCATGTATTCTTCACAGTGACCTTTATATTGAGATCTTACCTATAGAATAACAGTAAGGTGTTGTTGCCAAGAACTTTGTATAATGTTCTCCTCCAAGAATTTCCTCTAACAATTCCTGAAGCATCTGGCTCATGGGTGTCGAATCTGTAGAATAAAACCACATTATTATTTTAGGATACTGGCGGTAGCTGCACCATTTTCATAAAGGTCTTCAGGGAGTAGAGACACCTCCAGGAGAAGCCGTCCTGTGGTCCTACTGTACTTTTAGGCTATGGTCAAACACAGTATAACAACGGCCGTTGTCATACTGGCAGGTGTTTGTATGTTCCTGTGGCCGTCCTGTGGGGTTCTGACAGTTGCAGGAACATTTATTTCCATGCAGCCCATCATACAAACGCAGTCTGTTCATCTGTGGTGTGTATGGAAATCAATGCTTAATTGATTTCCGTACACACCACAGATGAACAGACTATGCCCCCGTGTGCATGGAAAATTAACAACGGCCGATGTTCATGGAACAGCGGCCATTATTAATTGACATGATCATTCCTTTGCAAGGCCGCACAAAACAACGGCCGTCGTTAGTGCAGAGTGTGCATGAAACAGGCAGCAAAGCATTGATTTCAAGGCTAAAAAGAACGGCCACTTATCATTGAAAACAGCAGTCGTTCTTTTCAAGAATAGTACGTTGTGCGAGCAGTAATTCATCAACTGGCAAGTAGATATATTGATATGACTTCAGAAATGGAAAGACCTGCCTCTTACCCTTCTTCTTCATGTACTGACAATACGGCTCATGGAACCATGGTATCTGATATTCCGGGTGCTCGATGCAAACCGCACGGTTCAGTTCCATAAGACACTGCCGTAAACTCATGCTCTGAGCGTGCGGAAAAGCTGAAACAATACATTTTTACAGATGGCATCAGTGATATTATTCTCAATGTGCATGGGTACAGTCACTGACTAGGATTACACTTGTGCAGCTTTCTCTATCTACAGGGTCCAGTTGGTCTCTGATAATGCTGGTCACATACTTTAGTCTAAAAAGTCGACTCTATTTCCCCTCATAAACGTGCACACTCAGCTCAGCCCAGTGTGCATACACTTTGAACGGGCGAAAAGACAATGATGGTCATCTCTGGTGGTGACTTGTGTCCCCAAGAACGAGAAGATCAGGCATAGTGAAAATCATCTAGTTTGGCTGTTCTCTCCTGCACTAGACATTTACATACTCTACACAATAACCATGACATGGAGCAGACTTACACTTCAGCTGGGCGTCGAGCTGCCGTAAGAATGTGATGTTGAATATCGCCTTTATTAATTCTTTCGGAAAGTATTTTGCCAAAGCAAAACTGTAACAGATCTGCATCAAGCACGAAGGACTCAACAAATCTGCAAAGACAAAAGAAAAGACTGACACAAGGTCCGACAACTGCTACTGCCACTGATCAGGGTCCCTTGTCCCCCATATAAATGGAGTGGCAGCACACATACTCAGCCTCCGCTCTATTATCTCTGTATGGGATGTAAAGGCAATCTCTGCCAGCTTTATATCAGGCTCAGACCTTCAGGGCAGATAAAAGCAATGATACCTATTTCTTGGTTGATGGCTGTTTGCAAAGTTATAAATTCATGGTAAGCTGCAGCATGTGCAAGTCCGTCCTCCCCAACCACTTCCTGCCCAGCATGATTGATGTACAAGGCTCGGTGCTGGAAACCAAACCCCGTATATCAATCATGCACAGCATGAAGGGGTGGAGCTCTATGACTCTTCAGCTTAGAAGGAAAACGTGATTTTATAACTTTGCAAATCAGCTCTGAGCGTAATAAACAGCTGACAGATTTACTTTATTAACTAATGAGCAAGCAGTCTTAGGGCCCTATTCCACAGGAACAATAATCGGCCCCATTCAGCCGATTATTGTTCGGTGGCTTAGAGAGAACGATCAGCCGTTGATCGCGTCATCGGCTGAACGTTCATTTAGGGCCAGACCTAAAATCATTGTTCCCCCACCGCGCATCACTATGGTGGAATAGCGGTGCGCGGCGGGTGACCGACGATTTGAGAAGCACAATACATTACCTTCTCCTCCGCTCTGTCTTCCTCCCCGGGTCCCGCGCGCTCTGGCTACAGAATGGCCTGTCAGCTGACGGAGTGCTCAGCCAATCACAGGCTGGGACCGCCGCGGCCTGTGATTGGCCGAGTGACCTGTCACCTGACAGGCCATTCTGAAGCCAGAGCACGCGGGACCCGGGGAGGAAGACAGAGCGGAGCAGAAGACCTGACAGGTAAAGTATGCTGCAAGGACATCAGTTACGATGTCCCTGCAGCCCTCGCTCAACGATCATCGGGCAGAGGAATAGGCCCAGTAAACGAGCGGCGATCTAGCAGACTGGCGCTTGTTTACATCGTTGATCGGGCCCTGCTCAGCCCGTGGAATAGGGCCCTTATAGCAGTGGTGGTCCCAGCAGTTGCACCCCAATAATAGTATACTTATCAACTCATCCTGTGGATAGGTGATAAGTTATAAAGTCGCAATAGCCCCTTTAAATGGCTCCTCATGTTTTGATGCAGCAGCAGTATGCAAGACCAAACTCTTGGCATTGCTAAGGCAAGCAGTATACAGAGTAGCCAGTACTTGCAATGCAAGTTTATGAGACTTCCAGCAATTCTGTATTCTACTCTCTTAACGTGAGCTTTGGACTACAGAGTTGCTGGGAGTTTGGACTTGTATCCTACCGCTGGAACAAAACTAAAGGTACTCTTTAAAGTGACACTGTCACCCCCTTTTTGCATTCTGACTTCTCTACACAGGTGTAAGGGGTAAATTTTGCAGTTCTTACCTTATTTTATATCATACGTAATGGTGCTTGTTCTAGTAAAAAGTGATCTTTTATCATCTGTGGACTGTGCTACCTGGGCGGGTCTTCAGAGCCGAAACGCCATCTATCCCCGTCCATATCGTCACCGTACCACCCACCCCCACGACGTCATCGCTCATAGGCCTTCCCCTCGACAACCATTGGAACAGGCCAGCCTAAAGGTCTAGTCCCCACCCCCTCTAGGTCAGCCCACACCAATGGCCACTCAGGGGGCGTAGCCAATTACATCATAGGGCGGAGTCTACGGCATTGTTGTGGGGTTAAGCGGCGCTTCAGCCAAGAAGCCCCGCCCAGGTGGCACAATCCACAGATGATAAAAGATCACTTTAAACTGGAACAAGCACCATGAAGTATGATATAAAATAAGGTATGAAACCTGCTAAATTTACCCTTTACAAAGTCATACGCAAAAAGGACTGACCTACTATACAGTACAATATCACTAAAATATCACTAACAGATTGAGATATGTTCCAGGATACCTACCTTTATGCTCCAGTACATGTTGCAAGCAAGCGTCAAAAAACGCTCTTCCCTGAGGAGGCTCATAGTTTAGGAGACTGAAGGGTCTCAGAACTATAAGGATACAGGATGAATGGATCTAAAAAAATAAATAAAAAAAAAAAGTAAAAAGGTTTAACAAAACAGGAGCAAATAAATATAATAGAAAAAAGCTAAAATACTTATAAATAATACATTTAGTAAATAAACATTAAAAATTAAATAAAAAAAAATAACTAAATAATAATATAATTGATAATAAATGTAAAAAAGAAATTGCTCCTTGCTAAAATACCTTTGCAATATCATCCATAGTCACTGCAGCCACCGTGTGCAGCAGTGGGGCTCGGGCCTGATTCATTTGCATTAAAAATATAGAAAGTTTTGTGACGTTCCTCCAGGTGACCTTATGCTGCAGGCGCTGGCAGGTGTCCAACAATCCCTCTGTCAGCTCCTCATTCATCCACTGCCTGGTCTTGATCTGTATGACTTCATCCAGTAGGAGATTAATGTTGTCCACATGCTGGAGCCTCTCTAGCGCACACACGTTCAGTTTTTGGAGGAGTTCTCTGTAAGTTTTATGGTAGTTCCTTTGGTGATTAGTTTTTGACAGCTGCATTAGTAAGACCGCTATCTTTTCCATGCTTGGTAAGCTGCACTGCTGGACTACAGCATAAAGTTTGGAAAGGACGGCTTCATCCACCTGGTTGAGGTTTAAAAGAGAGAGCGCTTTGGCCATTGTTGCCACCTCAGATGGTATAAAGTTGGCAATTAGGTTCCTGTCGGAAGAAAAAGAAAATTATTTGGGTTCACCTAAAGAAATGCTCTTAATCACCAATCTGAAGTGTCAGAGAGGCGTGGTTTGGCACTAAAGTGTCAGAAAGGCGTGGCTTGGCACTGAAGTGCCCTGGCAACACCTCTAGGACACTTCAAAGTTGTAATAAAAAGCATTTGGACAACTACAAAAAAAGTATGGATAGTTTCACTGCTTACATAGCTATGTGCGTGCATCAATGATAGAGGAGAGGGCGAGGAGGGGAACTGAATGTAGGTGATGCTGTGGCAATTCAGCAGCTTAGTCCTCTGGGACAAAAACTGGATTTTATAACTTACAAAAAGCCCATCCTAATATCTGTCTGGCCATGTCTGCCGTTTGTAGGATACAGATGAGCTGACAGATTTCCCCTTAAAGCATTGAACAGAGTCCAGCACCACCTCCACAACTTCCTGGAAGGGCTCACTACAGTGACTGAGAAACTTTACAAGGTTCGTGGGAAGAAGCAGGAAAGTATGATTCAGGGAAAAGGAGGAGAAGGGATAAAAATAGAAGACATTTCAGCTTAAGAGGGCTCAGGTTTGTCACACGTCTTTAGTGCAGTGAGTGAAACTGGATACACATTACATCTGGGCCAAGAACTGGATATTGGGGAGATGATGGTCCGGCCTGACAATCAGAAGTCCTTTATTTCGCGGCTCAGGCCATGGTACTGTATCGCACTAAAGAGACCCCATGGAGTACAGAGATTTATCTTCTGGCAATGCTAGAAATCCATCTGTAGACAGCTGCTGACAGATGTGAGCCGTCTACTGTACATTCTCCTGGCAGTGCTGGTCTGCATGAGCCCTGCTGGATACTGCCAAACTCCCTATGTATACCCTCAGACTACTCCTCTATATACCGCAAGACTGCTCCTGTACAACCCCATGTGTTCCTGTATATCCCCATACATTCACTATATATCCCGAGACTACCCCTATACACCGCCATGTGTCTCCTGTATATCCCCATACATCCTCTATATACCCTGAGACTGCTTCTGTACACCCCTGTGTGTCTCCTGTATATTCCCATACATCCACTATATACCCTGAGACTACTCCTGTACAACCCCATGTGTCTCCTGTATATCCCCATACATCCTCTATATACCCCGAGACTGCTTCTGTACACCCCTGTGTGTCTCCTGTATATCCCCATACATCCACTATATACCCTGAGACTACTCCTGTACAACCCCATGTGTCTCCTGTATATCCCCATACATCCTCTATATACCCTAAGACTGCTCCTGTACACCCCAATGTGTCTCCTGTATATCACTATATATCCAGAGACTGCTCCTGTACATCCCCATGTGTCTCCTGTATACTCCCATACATCCTCTATATACCCAGAGATGACTCCTGTACACTCCCATGTGTCTCCTGTATACTGCCATAAATCCTCTATATAGCCAGAGACTGCTCCTGTACACCACTATATATCCAGAGACTGCTCCTGTACACTCCCATGTGTCTCCTGTATACTCCCATACATCCTCTATATACCCAGAGATGGCTCCTGTACACTCCCATGTGTCTCCTGTATACTCCCATATATCCTCTATATACCCAGAGATGGCTCCTCTACACTCCCATGTGTCTCCTGTATACTCCTATAAATCCTCTATATAGCCAGAGACTGCTCCTGTACACCACTATATATCCAGAGACTGCTCCTGTATACTCCCATGTGTCTCCTGTATACTCCCATACATCCTCTATATACCCAGAGATGGCTCCTGTACACTCCCATGTGTCTCCTGTATACTCCCATATATCCTCTATATACCCAGAGATGGCTCCTCTACACTCCCATGTGGCTCCTGTATACTCCCATAAATCCTCTATATAGCCAGAGACTGCTCCTGTACACCACTATATATCCAGAGACTGCTCCTGTACACTCCCATGTGGGTCCTGTATACTCCCATAATCCTCTATATACCCAGAGACTGCTCCTGTACACTCCCATGTGTCTCCTGTATACTCCCATACATCCTCTATATACCCAGAGATGGCTCCTGCACACTCCCATGTGTCTCCTGTATATCACAATATATCCAGAGACTTCTCCTGTACACTCCCATACATCCTCTATATACCCAGAGATGGCTCCTGTACACTCCCATGTGTCTCCTGTATATCACAATATATCCAGAGACTGCTCCTGTACACTCCTATGTGTCTCCTGTATACTCCCATACATGCTCCATATACCCTGAGATGGCTCCTGTACACTCCCATGTGTCTCCTGTATACTCCCATACATCCTCTATATACCCAGAGACTGCTCCTATACACTCCCATGTATCCCCTGTGTAGTCCTGACAATCCCTCTTCTCCCCCCCCCCCCCCATCCTTCCAGTCAGCTCTATGTCCCCTCACCATTATCTCTCCCCAAATGGGACTCAGCTTTCTCCTCAAAGTTAACGCCCAGGTCTGACATGTCTGGAGCCGCTGTACTGGAGGGCCCACAGGTATAGGCTGTACTGCTGTGTGTGAACTCTGCCCTGTGTTGGGGCTGCGGCACAGTCTATGGGCAATGTGTGTGCCACGCTCTTTGCCTTCATTCTTTAGTCTAGTGGCTCCAAAAGGAAAATATATTGTCTGGGGAACCGATGAATCACAGAATTTCTGTATCATTCTCAGGTAACTCACCTCTGCAGATGCCTCGGCAATTCCTTCCATATCTTAGTATTTTGGGATGGCAACTGAACCAAGGCCTCGGTGATATAGAATAGCTGTGTGGGTTTACAGACATCTAGATGCTTCTGTAAGAGGAGGCAGATTCTACAGAAGGAAACAAAGATGGCCCATGACATACAAAAACATCATAATATTCTGAATGGCCAAGAATTACTGAATGATATCTACTAGCAGTAACTTATTCACTATTATACATACTAAGTGCAGATAGTTATGTGCTATACAGGTTCCTGGGCTTATTATATAACTTCAATAAAATAAATGTATATTTTTCTCTTTATATAGCCACTTCCATGGGGCACAGTAAGAGCCAACACAGCCCCTCTGCTGCCACCAATGTTTGTGTTAGGAACTGCAGTTCTCAATACAGAGCTATACAGAGCAGGGTCTTGTTCCTCCAGTGTAACCTATGGGGGAGATTTATCAAACATGGTGTAGAGTGAAACTGGCTCAGTTGCCTCTAGCAACCAATCAGATTCCACCTTTCATATCCCAAAGAGTCTGTGAGGAATGAAAGGTGGAATCTGATTGGTTGCTAGGGGCAACTAAGCCAGTTTCACTTTACGCCATGTTTGATAAATCTCCCCCTATTTTATTATATTAAGTACCCAAGGGAGGCTGCTTGTTGCTATAGCACAGCTGCCTCGCCACACATTTTATTTTTTGTTAGCCTGAAGGTCACATGATCCAACTGCAAAAATGGAATGAATGGATGCAGCTGAGCTGGGATAAAACAGATGGCACTGCAGGAATTCATGGAGTAAGTATTACATGGGCAAAGCAAAAGTAAAACATACATCTGACCAGGATTACACAATATACCTTTAGTCCATGCAGTTATGATCTGACAAAATGAAATGGGGGGGGGGGTGTCACAAAAACTCCACTGCCCTGCTTTCTCCCTGAGTAGGACACACATAAGAAAGCACAGAAGTAAAACCAAAAATATTACTTTTGGAGGAGCGTGTTATTTTTGCATTCAATTTCTGCCATTGCTTTCAGGACAACAAGTAATTGGCTCAGATTCATCTCATCAATGAAGGTCAGCAACTTTTCTTCAAGACTGAAGGAAACAAAATGAATATGTCAGATATATGTCTAGGCCAGAAAGGGCCTTAGCTGTATTGTGTAAAAACATGTATATATGGAAATGTCTTAAAGGAACTGCAGCTCAGCCACATTTGCCCAATCCAATCTGACCTACTGTACGAGGCGCAGCCTATGGACAAACAAACCCCTTTAAAGGGAATCTGCCAGTTTTAAATCATGTTAAAGGCTTAAAGGGAATCTGTCATTAAGTTTATGTACTATAAACTAATGATATAAATGCTGAACAGACTGGTGTATTACTTACATCATTTTGTTCAGCTGTTCTACTAATATGCAGGAGAATAAGCTTCATGCCGCACCCCTCCCCCACCCTCCAGCTGCTGATTGACAGTTGACTGCCTATACACAGCATGGATAGATAACTGCCAACCAGCAGCTGGTGGGCGGAGTTTCCTGCTTCTTATGAATATCAGGGACTACCGAGCTCATGCACATAATGGAGAGGACTACTTATTGGCCATGCTATTCAGGAGGATATCTCCAAATCAGATGCACAGAACAATGTAAGTTATACATCATTCTGGTCAGCTTCTTTGTCACTAGTTTACCCTACCGTTAGGACAGCAGAAACCTACTGACAGCGTCTCTTTCAGTGTCAAGGAGGCTGTGCTGAGATGCAGCATGCATGCCTCCTCCCTGCCCCACTCCACCTGAGTGATTGTAGAGATAAGTGAACCTCCAGGACACTTGGGCTTCTCCGAACCCAAGCATGCAGCATTTGATTACCGGTGGCTAAAGGAGGTGGATGTAGCCCTAAGGCTGCCTGAAAAACATTTTCCAGAACTCCCTAGGGCTGCATCCAACTTCTTCAGCCGCCGGTTATCACATGCTGCATGCTTGGGTTTGGTGAAACCCAAGTGTGCTTGTGGTTCGGCTGATGTCGACTAATCCTGGTCTTTAAACATGCTGAATCAAAACGATCATGACGGTGATGGTCTGCTGGCCATAACTCCAAGTATCAGGAGCGGTGGCAGCAGACCACTGGGCAGCCCCTCCTGCAGCTCCCCGCTGCCCCTCCTGTTTGCTGTCTGTGCCTGTAACAGCACAGACAGCGAGCAGGGAACGAGGAGGGTGCGATCGTGGATCTGACAGGTCGGCGATTGCTTCTTCCTCTAGATTGTGCTGTAATACGGCCCTGTCATTATACTGTAGGTGTGTCCATTTAAAAAATAAAATAAAATCTAGACCTATTTTATGCAGTTTTTTGAGTTTACAAACACACTGGGGGAGATTTATCAAACATGGTGTAAAGTAAAACTGGCTCAGTTGCCCCTAGCAACCAATCAGATTCCATCTTTCATTTTCCAAAGAGTCTGAATGAAAAGTGGAATCTGATTGGTTGCTAGGGGCAACTGGGCCAGTTTCACTTTACACCATGTTTGATAAATCTCCCCCTATTTCTGTATATCTGTAACAGTAGCCGTGTACGGGCAGTAGCAGAGCCACACTGTCCCATACTACTCCCAGTGCTCTCTGTCGCCATGTTCTTTATGGACCTTTCAAACACTGCAGAGTATTACATGTTACAATACTTGGAACATCTAGAGAATGAATGTAGAAGTAGCCATGCATGGGTGGCCCACTTTGTTTATCCTGGGCTCGCAGAATCGGCAGGGCAGAGTGGTTGCCCCTAGCAACCAATCAGATTCCACCTTTCATTTTTCAAAGAATCTGTGAGGAATGAAAAGTGGAATCTGATTGGTTGCTAGGGGCAACTGAGACTATTCTGTTTTACACCAGTTTGATAAATCTCCCCCTACATGTCTAGATTTCTATAATGAATATACAAAGAGAAATAAATAATTTACCTGTCTGTTATATGAGAAGATGCTATGCCACTTAAGGCATCAAACAGATGAGCAAACGTCTCAGGATCATCACAGGTCTTCATCATCTTAACAAGTCTCGGCTTTGCCATCACTGGAAACTCTGAACCATTTAACCGCAGATGCTGGTATAACACAGTAACGTCCGATAGGTTTATGACGTCCATTGTGCCTATATTCTGCTTGAAGAAGTTGTCGTATTTCTCCAGCAGGGAAACATAAGTAAACTTATACTTGTAGAATAGTCTCATGGCCCTGAAGGCATGTCTGATGCCGGACAGGTCCAATCTGTGGAAGACCGATTCTGTTTTCTTTATCAGTCGGTCTTGCAGGCTTTGTGAACTTACCGAGTGCAGGCAGGCGAGGAGACAGGACAATGTCCTGGAGGACAGAAGACCGGATAATGTTATGCTTAAAGGGGTTATCCGGCGCTAGTAAATTTTTAGGAAAACTTAACTAATATGTTATACTTACCTCTCCATGCTCCTTCGGTGTCCTGCTGAAGTGCCGCCGATGTCCCTCACTGTCCGTAGCCTCCGTTACTCCCCAAACAACTCGTCTCAACAGTGACAGCCTGCTCAGCCAATCACTGGCTAGGCGCTGTCCTGTCTCAGTCAGTGATTGGCAGAGAGGACTGTCAATCCCACAACGAGCTTGTCTCGGAAGTAGCAGCAACTACAGATGGTGGGGAACACTGGTGGCTGTATCAGGACACCACGGGAGCACGGAGAGGAAGGCATGTCTGTTAAGTTTTCTTATATGGCAGAAAGATATTAAAAATGTGCTAATGCCAGATAACTTCTTTGAAGTATAAACTAAATTACATTACATTGTATACATTGATATAAAATAAAACTGTACGGTTAAAGAGAGAAGGTGAATAATTACACTCTGGGGTCTCCTAGGACCGCAATCCGGTAGGACACTTGAAGATACAATTTCCTGTCATATTTTCACATGTCACAGTCTGGGTATACAGACCCCCATCAAATGTTGGATAGAGCCAGGAAAAGTGCATGGCTAAGATATTATCTCTCCAGCAGACTGGGATCTCTGCCTAGCTGTAAGAGACAGGCTCCATAGAGCCCAACAAGGTCCAGGCATGGCCCAGGATCCCCCTATCCTCTTATACACATAGCCCATGTCAAGCCCTGCCCCCACTTCCTGTGTACTGTCCTGATCTAGCCGTTACTAGAGACAGATATCCCCTAATAATAGGCAGTAAACAGCAGATTATGCTTACTGTTCAAAACTTTAGAGGTGTTATTCTCAGTAAATGAAGTGATTTAAACAAATGTTAGGAACCACATAGGCTATGACACAGATGGAAGTTGTTTGACATGACACGGGCACATTAATTACTATATGAAAAGATATAAAACTCTTCTAATGTGTTTTGTGTTCCGATTGTCTCAATCCCCCTGTATTTAACGCCTTTACTTGCTGTAGTACTAGGTTCTTTACAAGGCCTCAGGTAGCGGAATAATTTTATAATGTAAATGAGTGTAACTCATACCGTATAAACATTACGGATGATTATACACATACATATACTTACAGAGGATCCTCTGCTTCCTCCAAATTCTGGTCCACAATGCTCACTATCTGTCCCATAAGTGGACTAGAGGTCAGATCTTGTTTTCTCAGGCATACTGCAAACTTTGCTAACGTTGGAAGATCGAGCCTAGGTGACAAAATACAATCCTGGTTAAAGAGGGCAGATTTACACTTTTCCATAGATCTTTGATCCAAGAAGCCCCCTTTACATTAAAGGGGTTGTCCAGCGAAAATAGTTTTCTTTCAAATCAACTGGTGTGAGAAAGTTATATAGATTTGTAATTTATGTCTATTAAAAAAATCTCAAGTCTTCCCATACTTATTAGCTGCTGTATGTCATGCAGGAAATGATGTTTTATTTTCGGTCTGAGACAGTGCTCTCTGCTGATATCTCTGGCCGAGACAGGAACTGTCCAGAGCAGTAGCAAATCCCCATAGAAAACCTCTCCTGCTCTGCACAGTTCCTGTCTCGGCCAGAGATGTAAGCAGAGAGCACTGTGTCAGACTGAAAATAAAACAACATTTCCTGCATGACATACAGCAGTTGATAAGTATGGGAAGACTGGAGATTTTTTTTAATAGAAGTAAATTACAAATTTATATAACTTTCTGACACCAGTTGATTTGGAAGAAAAAAATTTTTTCGCTGGACAACCCCTTTAATCCTATAACTAGTAAATCGACTTATTTGGATAAAAATGGAAATGCTGTGTGTGTGTGGAGGGGGGGACCTTTCTCCTAATCACAGACAACCCATTCAAGGATTAAGTATCACGTCCAATAACTTCTGATATGTAACAGGATATGTCAAAAGTTCTAATTGGTCACGGTCTGGATGTTCAGACCCCCACCAAATGCTAAAGCTAAGGCAGTAGCGAAATTAGCGGGGGGCAGGGTGGGCCGCCGCCCCCGGGCCCACCAAGGCTGGGGGCCCACTGACAGAAGCCTCCAGATCACAGGGCCTGAGTGATCTTTAGCTGTGCGTATGCCTTTAAGACGCACGCACAGCTAAAGGGAATGTCCCGCTGGAGCAGAGATCGCTTCCTGTGCAGGCAGCCTCTGCAAGTCAGGCTGGCTGCCTACACCGGAAGCTGGAAAAGTACGGGTCAGCTTGAGAAGAGCTGGGGAACGGGTGAGGTGAGTAGGTGTGTGTCTGAGTTAGTGAGTGAGTGAGGGGAAGGGGAATCTTGCACTGTACAGAGCGGGTCTTATCCACAGCGCCTGGGGAGTTGGCATCAGTAAGTTTTGCCGAAAACGTATGTCCCGGGTTGGTCCGACAGGCTCCGCCCCCGTGAAAATAAGCCCCGCCCCCGGAGCTACCCGCGGGTCGGATAGTAACCAGAATAGAGTGCCAGAATAAACGGGAGAATAATCAGAGTAACCAGATAGTGCCTTAATAAACAGAGCCTGAGGAGGAGTGAGGAGCTGTACAGCAGCAGGTGAGATCTGATAGTGCTGCCATTTTGAGGTGACACAGCTTCCCAGCATCATGTATGGTGGAGGTTACCCAGCGTCCCAGCATCATGTATGATGGAGGTTACCCAGCTTCCCAGCATCATGTATGGTGGAGGTTACCCAGCTTCCCAGCATCATGTATGGTGGAGGTTACCCAGCTTCCCAGCATCATGTATGATGGAGGTTACCCAGCTTCCCAGCATCATGTATGATGGAGGTTACCCAGCTTCCCAGCATCATGTATGATGGAGGTTAGGGTATGTTTATATGACGTTTTTGTCCACACGTTGGGCTGCACGTCAGGAATCAGTGAGGAAAGGATGCTGCCGTGCAGCCCGACTACGCTATTGAGTCCTGCACAAAAGCCGTGTACGTCCGGTAAATGAGCAGAACGTTGTCACATAATGACTCCATCCTGCTCATTTAAATCAATGTGGCCGTCGGGCTGCACGGCAGCCTCCTTTTCTCATTGATTCCCAACGTGCAGCCCGACTTGTGGACAAAAACGTCATATGAACATACCCTTACACAGCTTCCCACCATCTTTTATGATAGATGCTAAGGAAGAAACCATTTCAGCTGCCCTTCACCATAAAACTTTACTTTTATTCGATACAAAACATGCTTCACAGGACAATGAGAGGACACTCTCTCCCCACCAACGTTTCACGCCTGTATGTCGCTTTCTCAAGGCATGATGCAGAACCTGTATACACCTTGATCTACCTCAATACGGTCACTTCTTAGGGAGAATATTGGGCATTATATTGTGGATGTTATTCAGTGACAATATAGCGCTATTATCCAGCCAGTGTATGGTGAGGGTAGTGGTCATGGTGTGACAGTATTATTTGTCCTGTATATGCTGGTATTATTAGTAATATCTTGTTTATATAGTAGAGATTATTCATTGAACATAAAGAGCACAGGCTCCAAACTGTGGCCCTACAGCTGTTTCAGAACTACAATTAACTTGGAAGAGATTTATCTGACATATTTTTGAAGCCAAAGCCAGGAATGGATTTGGGAAGAAGAGAAATCTCAGTCTTTCCTTTATGACCTATTCCCTGTTTATAGTCTGTTCCTGTCTTTGGCTTCAAAAATCTGTCAGATAAATCTCTCTGTGTAAATAAACAATTATCTTTGGCTGTCCAGGCATGATGGGAATTGTGGTTCTGCAACAGCTGGAGGGCAGTGAGTTTGACACCCCTGTTAGGGTAAATGCGCACAGAGTAATTCTGTCAGAAAATTATGGGGGGAATCCGCCACTCATCCCTGTGCGCTCCCGCTTCACTCCCCACCTGCTCCATAGGCTCTATTATATGCTCCGGCAAATTCAGCTGTCCAACCAAAGAATTGACATGTGTGGAATTACAGTTTGGCCCCATTCTCGTCAGTGGAAGTGAGCTGCAATACCACACACAAACTGAGGACAGGGGTGGTGCTGTTTCTGGAACAAAGCAGCTATGGTTCTCTAATCTTACATAACACCTTTAAATTTTACATGGCCATATATGTGAAATGTAGAAGCCTCTCACACTGCTCTTAATTCCTATTCTAATAATGTAGTAGAATATTCCCTTTATTATTTGGAAAGCAGTGTCGTCTGTTGAGGTTCCCTATGGGTAACATAATCGGTTGGGGGCCCACTCAGACTCACTCGCCCCCCCTAGGCTGAACCCCTAGCTACGCCCCTGAGCTAAGGGGAAGAAGATCTTGGCTTTCATCTATCACTGTAGATTTCACACCTGTAAAAATCTTTTTCTTTCAAATCAACTGGTGTCGGAAAGTTATATAGATTTGTAATTTATTTCTATTTAAAAATCTCAAGTCTTCCCAAACTTATCAGCTGCTGTATGTCCTGCAGGAAGTGGTGTATTCTTTCCAGCCTGGCACAGTGCTCTCTGCTGTCAACTGTCCAGAGCAGGAGAGGTTTTCTGTGGGTATTTGTCACTGCTCTGGACAGTTCCGGTCATTGACAGAGGTGACAGCAGAGAGCACTGTGTCAGGCTGGAAAGAATACACCACTTCCTGCAGGACTTACAGCAGCTGATAAGTATAGGAAGACTTCAGATTTTTAAATAGAAGTAAATTACAAATCTATATAACTTTCTGAAACAGTTGATCTGAAAGAAGAAGATTTTCGTCAGATAACCCCTTCAAACTGTTCTTGGAGCCCTTTAAAATGCTGTCAGTTAAAAAAAAAAAAAAAAACATTTGACAAGTTACGTCTTGGTGTTCAGATGCCACTGTTCACTAGGCAGAGGCGGGAGAAGCATGCAGTTGAGCACTTCACTCCACTCCCAAGCTTGCTGACCCCACTGTCTCCTAACTGCAGGCAACAGGCTCCATAGACTTTACTATAGAATCAATCTCCTGCAATGGCTCACTAACACCCCCACTGCTCATGTCTGGCATGGGGCTGCTCGCCTAAAGGACCCTAAGACATAACTGGCAGCCATATTAGGAATGTATTTAAAAGAAATGTATTATTCAATAGAATTTTCTTATCAGGATCGGGAGCAGAAATGAATGCTCTCACCTGTCCAGTCTCCTCCAGCCTTCCACCACCAGCTGCTGCATTAGAGGATCATGCGCCTCCACCTGAAACCTTGGCATGAAGAATAGAGAGTCACTGCAGGGTATTAGGGCAAGACCAGGCTACTGCTTCGTCAAACTCATTGATACATCCATGTTTACAAAGCTTTATTCCACAATTTATGGTCACATGTAACTGTATACAGTTTCAAACTGCATAAAGTGTGAACAGGTTTTAAAAAGTTATATAACCCCAAACTATCACACTGAAAAGCATACTGGTAGCAAAGGTGATGGAACGGTTTCCTTCTAGTGTGATAGACAAAATCACTTATTATTTAAAGTGAACGTTCACCCTAAAGGACTTTTGTCCCTTTATAATAACAATCCTTCCAGTCAAAACATAATGTCGTAAAAAAGATAGGGTTCCATTATTATAGCTTAATAGTAAACTAAATTCCGAATCCAGAGTTCCATATTCACTGCATAGACATACAAATAAAGATAATATGCTGATTGCCCTCAGCCACCAGTAGAGGGAGCTTATGAGCTAACTGCATACTGTTTTGGCATTGAACTTCATAAGACAGTATGCAGACGATATGGAGCTCTGTATAAAAAAACAGGGCTCTGACCACTATAATGATATGCCAAAAATCTATATCTATATATAATGATATGCCAAAAATCTATATCGTCAACCGAATTGATGACGATATTTTGGCATATCGTTTATATCGCCCAGCCCTAGTTGGACCCCTGCCGATCTAGTATTGATGGTCCTTCCTAATGGTGCGTTTACACGGAACGATTATCGTTTGAATTTTCACAATAACGATCGCACTTGAGCGATAATCGGCTTGTGTAAACACAGCAAACAATCAAGCGACGAGCGAGAAATCGTTCATTTTGATCTTTCAACATGTTCTCAAATCGTCGTTGTTCGTTCGCTAATCGCTTCGTCTAAACAGTCTTTCACTGATTCACCCTATGTGTGAGATGGGCTTCAGCGATCTTGAAACGATTGCAATAACTATTTTTCCAAATGATTTATCGTTCCGTCTAAACGCTGATCGTTATAAAAAAAAACACATTGTTATTTTAAAATCGTTAATCGTTCGACTGGGCGAATTATCGCTCTGTGTAAACGCAGCTAAGGGTCCATTTACACAGAAAGATTATCTGACAGATTATCTGCCAAAGATTTGAAGCCAAAACCAGGAATGGATTTGAAAAGAGAAGAAATCTCAGGCTTTCCTTTATGACCTGATCTCTGTTTATAGTCTGTTTCTGGCTTTGGCTTCAAATCTTTGTAAAATAATCTGTCAGATAATCTTTCTGTGTAAATGGGCCCTAAGGAAAAGCCATTAATTTTCACTGAATAATCAATTGCTATCATTTACCCCTTCTAGGTAACTAAAGCTTTGGGGGAGATTTATCAAACATGGTGTCTCAGTTGGCCCTAGCAACCAATCAGATTCCACCTTTCATTCCTCACAGACTCTTTGGAAAATGAAAGGTGGAATCTGATTGGTTGCTAGGGGCAACTGAGCCAGTTTCACTTTACACCATGTTTGATAAATCACCCCCTTTGTGTATACCACCAGCCACCATGTATACTCATCCACTAACCTTAGTAACGTGTACAGTATATCCACCAGCTCTTTGTCATCTAGAAGCTCCATCTTGTTCTGTGCCAGAGTGCGGAGAACCAGAAATTCCGGGTGTTCCCGAACTTGCCCATAAGTTCTATATTTTTTGGGCTTCCCTTCCTGGAAACACCAAAGCAGATTCACCGCGCAGCCGACGTGATTTACGGTGAGCGCCGACCTGTTCATGCCGAGGAGCTGGAACACCTGGTACTCTGTGCTGCATTTCTTCAGCTGGTCCAGCAAGGACTCGGCTCTTACACTATGAGTCTGAAGAAGCCGCAGGGAGAAACAGAAGGGACCCCTCCAGCGAAACATGGCGGCCATAGAGCTCTATAGAGGCGCTAACATTGTCGTCTATATCCGGCACACCTGTAATGACAGCGGTACACTGCAGTCAATTTTATATAAAGTTTTTTTTTTCCATACATTGATATTACAGCAGACAAACTCCAGTAATCTACTAAACATAAGAGGTGGACGGGCTGCATATTGTGGATATGACCATAGTCGGAGCATGTATATGGTCAGGTCCTACATTATCAAGGACAATGGGGTATTTAATGCAGAGTTTACTTATCTACTGTGATAGAACTGTTAGGGTATTATTTACATTGTTCTAAGTATTCCACATCAAATTCCATACAGAGACAAAGAGAAGAGATATGACACTTCTTGTCACTGAGTCTATAAGAGGGGTAATTCACTAATATATTGTTTCTTTCAAATCAACTGGTGTCAGAGAGTTGTAATTTACTTCTATTAAAAAAAAATCTCAAGTCTTCCAGTACTTATCAGCTGCTGTATGTCCTGCAGGAAGTGGCTGGAAAGAATACACAACTTCCTGCAGGACATGCAGCGGCTGATAAGTACTGGGAGACTTGAGATTTTTTGATAGAAGTAAATTACAAATCTCTAGCACTTTCTAATACCAGTTGATTTGAATTATTTATTTATTTATTTTTTTGGCTGAACTCCCCCTTTAATACACACATGCAGATTCATCCCCAGGTGCGGCTCCATGGCTGTGTATCATACCATAAATTCACAGCAGAAATGCAAAGGTTAGCTTTGAAAAAGTGAACATATGCAATGTTAAAGTTGGCGTCATCTGCAATTTTAGCATCATTTTATGTCAAAGTTGCAGTGGGGTGCATAGTGTATTCTTATGCATAGTAGTAAAAGATGTGTAAGGATCCTTATACAGGGGGCAGGATTATTGTAGAGGAGGGGTCTAGTCTGACTACAGTAGTCAATATAAGCAGCTCCCTGTTCTATGTATAGTAAATATTGTTTATTCTACTAAATTCTCACTGTAACAAGATACAATGTCAGCAGATACATCCCAGATCCAGATACAAGTCACACAGCGCAGGACTCTCTAATATAGAGAGGTACAGAAGAGCTACAGTACAGTTAGAGCCATGTGACCTGGAACGTCGCGTGTGTGACGTCATCCTGCAAGTCCTGCATCTATTACAGCTCTATGCCCGAAGCAAGACAAGCGCTGAATAAAAACGGGAGTAATATCCGGGCGTTACTAATGCGGCCGCATATATGTCCGTATAGGAGCGCCATGTAGCCCGCACCTTGCAGTCTGTCTAGGAGGTCAGGATCCGGCCAGGATTACCGCTGAGCGCCGAGTTGACTTTCACCGATGATCACGTGTAGAGGAGGGCTAGGCGAGACCAGCAGATAACCGAAATATCGATTCGCCCTTAGCCTAACGCTACAGTGATCGCGCCTGCCACCTGCTGGCCGACAACTGTAATGTGCGATATTAGGAGGACGGAACAAATGATGCGGTTGTTACCCGACATGCGGCTCTCCAGCTGCTGCAGGCGCATAAAGTCAGTGACAGGTTTCCTACAAAGAAGCTGTGTGACATTATAGCCTTATATAGGACATTGAAAGACAATAAACACGTGATCCCAGAATAATTACAGACCCCATTTTCCATGCAGATCTCATTCCCACTAAATAAATACAGACTGCCTCATAAACCAAGGCTAAGGTATAATGGCGAGGTGTCGCACAATAGAAAACCATATGTAAAATACGACATGGAGAGAGAGGAGCTGCTGCACCTCACACCTATGGCTGACACTAATGCCACTCGGCTACATTTAAAAACCAACGCCAGGATGTTTGTATATAATTTGATCAAACCATATTGCCCCATGTATTACGTATCACATGAGTCCCTACACTAACTCAACACTGTGTCGGTCAGCGACCACAAACACTGCAAAGTGAGCGCAAGCAGGGAAAGGAGGCCATAGAATGGCCCTGCAACCCCAATGTCACAGGACCAAATCCAAAGGGCCCCCCCAAAGCCCAGCAGGCGCCGCCAGCAGAGAAAGCGGCCACCTAGCAACACAAGTGTGAAGATGGTCTTATCACTCACCATTGCTCCTGCAGGTAGAATGGGTAAAATAGGAGGTACTTGCCATGTGTGCACAGGTGTAGGTGTATGTGAACCTGGAGACCGGCACGTGGTACATGAGGCAATATGGTTTGATCAAATTATATACCAACATTCTGGCGTTGGTTTTTAAATGCAGCCAAGAGGCATTAGTGTCAGCCATAGGTGCGAGGTGCAGCAGCTCTTTTCCCTCTCCATGTCGTATTTTACGTTTCTCCCTTTTCTGAGTGGCTAGCACTCCTCCTTGTGATCCCAATTAGCAGGAAGCACCTGTGCACACATGGTAAGTACCTCCTATTCTTCCCATTGTACCCGCAGGAGCAGTGGTGAGTAGTAAGACCTTGTTCACACTTGTGTTGCTGAATGGCCCCTTTCTCCGCCTGTGGGGTTTGGGGAGCCCTTGGGATTTGGTCCTGTGACATTGGGGTTGCAGGGCCATTCTATGGCCTCCCTTCCCTGCTTGTGCTCGCTTTGCAGGGTTGGCGGTCGCTGACTGACACAGTGGTGAGTTAGTGTAGGGACTCATGTGATCCAGGGAACCTGCACGTGGTACATGGGGCAATATGGTTTGATCAAATTATATACCAACATCCTGGCGTTGGTCTTTAAAGGGAGCTGAGAGGCATTAGTATCAGCCATAGGTGTGAGGTGCAGCAGCTCTCCTCTCTCTTCATGTCGTATGTAAAATCACATGTAAACCCCCCCAACTAAAGTATTTGTTCAACTTGTCAGTGACTTTATTATAATCCTGTTCTGGCTTTTAAAGAAAAAAAAAGTAGCCAAATCTCAAAGATATCACATGCAACTTATGGCAAAGTTGCAACCAAAAATTCAGCAGCTAGATTGTTGCATCCTCACTAACACTCATTTAATGCAACGGTGTGTGCCCCATGCATCTATGCAGAAAGGTTGGCACATTTATCTTACCCTCCTGCCAAAAACCTGATGGAAAACTGTTTAAGGGTAGCTTCACATGTACCGCATCGCTGCGTTTTTTACGCTGCATTTTTTACATGCGTCACGCATGTAAAAAAAAAACGCAGCAAAAAACGCAGCGATACGGTACGTGTGAAGCTACCCTAAAATGGTGGGTAAAACCCATCGTAGTTTGGTGCAAAATGCTACATCCTGGCCCATTTGCTATAGTAAATCTCGACCTATATATACTGTATATGGTATGGCAGGGATAGCAGGTATGTATAGTTTTTATTACTGCAGAAAAAAGTGAAGCTATCAGTTATGGATCAGACTGTAATGAAACTGTGAGCCCTCAGCTCTATTAGGCTATGTTCACACTACGTAAGTTCTGCAGAAATCACGGCCGTTGTTACAACAGCCGTGATTTCTGCGGTACTTACATAGTGCTGCAGGCTGAGGGAATCCGGGTTGGAGTGGGCGGGGAGGGGGCATTACGGGGGTGCGGCAGCACGTAGAGGGGGCGCGGCCTCTGCATGCTTTGTATTTATCATTTTTCCGGGGGGAAAATGATAGTGGAACCTATGCCAGCTCTGAGCTGGCGTAGGTTTCATTTAATTCGCACGGACGGCCTCAGCGTGCGCGGGATTTCTGTAGAGGCAGTGCACCTCTACATAAATCCTCTGAGCTCCGGGGACATTTGTAAGCCCGGCGTAAAAACGTCCCCCATAGTATACATTCCGGCCGGGATCCATAGCGGCGCCGTAGAAAACTGACATGTCAGTTTTCTATGGCCGCTATTCACTGAATAGCGGCCGCAAAAAACCTTGTCAGTTCACACAATGGAGCGAGCGGCTCAGGCTGCACACTCCATAGTGTGCAGTGGAGAGTTCTGATGCGGGTGCGCACGGATGCATCCACATCAGGACTCAGCGGTGCTAAAGATCATCCAGCTGGTACTGCAGTCCCGGCCGGGATGATCTTTTCTGAGACCGGCCGTTCCGTGACCCGGCTGGGTCATGGAACGGCCAGTCTCTTACATTGTCTGAACATGGCCTTATACTGTATAAAAGAATGAATAGCAGATTTCTGGCAATTAGATGCTTTTCCAAAGAGTGTACATGTATTTTTGTTGCTTGTTTGTGCTTTTGATCAGGGGTATGAAATCATTTTAGCTCTGAGTTTTATTGCAGAATCATTTATCTACCTGATCTGGTTGGGTGTGAAATGATCTGTGCATCTGATCTGTAGGCTACCTGCACCCTGTGAAGGGCCTATTACACGGGTCGTTAAGAGGAGCAAACGAGCGCTCTCAGCGCTCGTTTGCCCCTCGTTCCCCGCTCGCTGCCGCCGCTATTCAACGCGGCTGCAGCGAGCGGGTGAGTGCGGGGGGGGGCTGCTCGGAGGATCGCTGATCGTCCGGGCAGCCCATAGGATATAGCAGCGTCTGCTGCCGACGCTCCTATTCAATGGAGCGACGGCAGCAGATCGCTGCTATATCAGTCGCTTGTTTTTCCACATGTTGAAAAACAGGCGACTGCAACGATCAGCCGACACGAACGATGTCGGCTGATCGTTGCACTCTATTCCACGGGACGATTATCGTCCGTAGCGGCCGATATCGGCCGAATACGGACGATAATCGTTCCGTGGAATAGGGCTTTGAGCCTGTCTTCCCCCTGATTGCCACATTGTGGCTAAAAGGTAAATCAAGGCTTCTCTGTTATCTGTTTGCCATAATCATTATCCATTAGCCATTAAGTGGCAGCAGGTTGGTTGTGAGTGTAACTCCTTCCCAGATGTTTCTTTCCTTTCTTTTTACATAGCACTTTGCAAACTCCGCACATCAATACCCCCCTCATGCCATTACCAGTAATCACACTGGAAGTCACAGTGCAGCCTGTTCAGTCCAGTGCGCCTTCATGAGCAGCATGTGATAACATAGCAGAGAGGAGTATGTGCTGTCCTGTGACTGCCCAACAACTGAGGGCGCAGTCACACATTCCGTAATTCCCATCTTTGCTACAGACCGGAATTCTGAATCCTGGCATTATTATTCATTATGATGCCAGGAGCTCAAGACTGTTTAAATATTCGCACTACTGTACTGACGCAGAGTGTCAGTACAGTAGCACAGAGAGTTAAACAGAGTTTGGACCTGCAGGATGAAGGACCGTAGGACCTGAGTAACAGAGGCGAGTATATTTCAGTACAATCAATGTATGTTTTTTTTCCTTTTAATACCCGGATAAGGCTGGGTTCACACTACGTTTTTGCAATCCGTTTTTCTCATCCGTTTTTGCAGAGAAAAAAAAAACGGATGGAAAAAACGGATGCATTTCTGTGCATCCATTTTTCCATTACAAAAAAAAAAAAACTGATCTAAACGCATCCGTTTTTTTAACTTTCTTTTGTGTACGTTAAAAAAGGATGCGTTTTGATACTTTTATTATAATGGAAAATTGGATCAAAACGGATGCACACAGATGCATCCGTTTTTTCCCATCAGTTGTTCATCCGTTTTTGTTTTTTTTTTGCAAAAACGGATGAAGAGACGGATTGCAAAATCGTAGTGTGAACCCAGCCTAACCTCCTTCAAGTCACAGAAATGTCTACAACACTTCTTTATCACTATGTAAACCATAGACTAGCTTAATCAGGCCCATGTGTGATGTTGCTTTCAGCCATATCTCTCTATATATAGAAATAAAAATAAAAACTTTATTATTTGACTCATTCTGCTCCTTCAGTCACCACATACACACAAATATGCATAAAAAAAATAGTTTATTTACAATGTATGAATCATGTTACAGTTCATTGGCAAAAATCTTCTTCCTGAGGTAGTTAATCCAGGAGTCCTTTGTACCTAGTTCCATTGAATTCCATTCAAAACTAGGAATCTGGAAGGCAGGAAAAAAAAAAAAAAACATGTAGAAGGAATACTTATACTGGGAATCATTAGGATTGCTGCTGGGCAGTGAATGGTCTCTGTCTATATAGTGACTGGTCTATATCTGATCAAAGTTAAAGGAGTACTTATCAGCTGCTGTTTGTCCTGCGGGAAGTGTTGTATTCTCTCCAGTTTGGAGAGCAGGAGAGGTTTTATAAGGGAATTTTCTACTGTTCTGGACAGTTCCTGACATGGACAGAGGTGGCTGCAGAGAGCACTGTGTCAGACTGGAAAGAATACCATTTCCTGCAGGACACACAGCAGCTGATAAGTACGGGAAAACTTGAGACTTTTTAATAAATTAAAAAACTCTGGCACTTTCTGGTACCAGTTGATTTGAAAGAAAAAAATTAATGAACCCCTTTAATGAAAATAAAATAAATTTTTTTTATAAAAGATAAAAATGTATACAGTGAGGATGGTCCGAACCTGCCGAGGTTCAGGTTCGTATGAACCCGAACTCTCGGCAATGATTCCCGCTGTCTGTGCAGCGGGTGGATACAGCGGGAGGACCGCCTGGAAAACTGGGATACAGCCTATGGCTATGGCTGTATCCCAGTTTTCCAGGCGGTCCTCCGGCAGACAGCGGGAATCATTGCCGAGCGGGCAGACAGCGGGAATCATTGCCGAGAGTTCGGGTTCGTACAAAGCCGAACCTCGGCAGGTTCTGACCATCCCATCTATACAGTATTTACTTTTTTTCTAAATTCATGCATATCCCTGTGGATAGGAGTCCTGCACATTTTATTACCAGTACCAAATTGAATGCTGGGCCCCATAACTTCACCTGGTCTGCCTCTATGGTATGTACACCCTTCACATAACATTACCAAGTCATGATACTCAACCTCAATGATTCTAAAACTGAAGACATCAATCTGTAACAAACCTGTACTACATAGTAACCCAGAATCTCCAAATGTCTCTTCTTCATGGCATATAATCCCTTGATCTTGGAAGAGTTTCTGCAAAATGCCACTGGATTAAGAAACTCAATGGCGACTCTATAATAATGAAGGAAATAACATGTGTTAATATACAATGTGCTTTCAAGTGTTACTGTCACTTTAAAGTCGGGTTCTAGGGTAAGTTTAAGGAGCCTGACTACTACAATGAGACAAGTGTTTCTCTCGCTTCTATCTAACAATTATTGTGCATCTGATCAACAAAGGTCTGACTGATCAACACTTTTGACATGTCTCTAGGACATTTGTCACTGGGTTTATGCTGCCTTAAATGAGGGCAGCATAAATTAGTGCCAGAAATGCTGAACAGAGCGGTGTATTACTGACATCATTCTGTTCAGCCGTTCTCCTAATATGCAGGAGAATAGGATTCTTGCCACACCTCTCCCCCCGCCCTCCAGCTGTTGATTGACAGATGACTTACACAGCATGGATAGATAATTGCCAATCAGCAGCTAGTGGGCGGAGTTTTCTGCTTCTCTTGAATATCCAGGACTACTGAGCTCAGGCACATAATGGAGAGGACTACTTATTGTCCATGTTATTCAGGAGAAAATCTCTGGATCAGCTGCATAAAACAATGTAAGTGATCCATCATTCTGTTCAGCTTCTCTGTCACTAGTTTATGCTACCCTGAGATAGGACACCAAAAACCTACTGACAGAGTCTCTTTAAAGTTTTTTGTGACCTGTAAACTTTAAAGAAATGGAAGTATGAAAGAGAGAATAAAACAGTGATATGCCTAATACTAGTATAAGACATGTAATACACTGAAATAAATGGGGGATATAGAAAGCTCCAAACAGAGTTGTACTAGGATCTAGCAGCACACATCTACACACAGAAGTAAGAAGACTAGAGATGAGCAAACCTGAGCGTGCGCATTTGATTACCGGTGGCTGCAGAAGTTGGATGCAGCCCTAGGGGGTCCTGGAAAACATGGATACAGCCATAGGCTCCTATAGATTCATGTTTACCAGGTTTAGGGCTTAGGGCTGCTTTTAACGTCTTCAGCCACCGATAATCAAATGCTGCAAGCTCACACTCACTCATCTCTATTCAAGACTCCACAGTCACTTACCTCTGGGCTCCTTGTGGCAAAGACTTGTTATCCAATATCTGACTGTCCAGGCCCCACTGTACTTCCGCCATGTTAGAGGAAAGCTTGTTCTCATCCACATACGCAATAGGCTTTTTATTTTTGTTCAGTAGGCACTCAAAGTCTAGAGGATCCAACCATCAAAGTGTTAGAACTGATAGCCTCAGGTCTGGCTTATTGATCCCTTAGTAATCACCTATGATTGTCAGGATATAGCTGTGTGTGGCCATATAGTCCCCCTACCCCCTTAACCCCCCGTATACCATAATATGGGACACTGAAATTACCTGCATGGGGGACAAGGGTCGGCGCACACATACTAGTTTTTACATGCAGTTATGTAGTTCAAAACCAGGAACAGATCATATATGGAGAAGACATGTATAAAGAAAAGACTGAGACTTCTCTTCAAATCCAGTCCTGGCTTTGTATTTGATAATTGCATTTAATAACCCTTATATTGTCATCACACCCTTAAAGGAGAAGTCCGACCAGACCCATTTTTTTAGCAAGTCCTAAAGGGGGACTGGTGGCTGCATACCTCCGCTCCGGAGTCCCTGCTTAGACCAGGAAACGGCTGGGGACTCATGGACCAGAGCGGCAGGATGCGGCCACCAGCACTGGAGCGGGGGAGGTAAGAAAACATGATTTCTTTTACCCGCCACCCCCCCCCCCCCCCCACCCTTTAGAACATGCTAAAAAAATTGGGTCTGGTCGGACTTCTCCTTTAAGGGGTAAATACAGCATTTGAAAATAGATTTCTAAACTAGAAAGCGAAATTTTGAAATAAAAAATATTTAATACTTTGACATATCTGATTAAGTACAGGCAGAATATGTAATATAAAATGTTAGGTCATATTTATGTAAAAATAAATAAATAAAAATAAGAAAACGTATCAGACTCTTACCTACTGTATAGTAATATGGAGTGGTTACAAACATCTTGGCATAATTGATTCCTCCAAGGAGATCTCCCAGAAATAGGTGGATCTGATGATATATGGATCTTTTGTTGTTTGTATCTGGCAAAAAATAAATACTAAGAAATATAATTTGCAAACTGCCTTGTATTTGCCCTTCCTCCCCATCTACAGCCAGCTCTCCATGTATGCTCTCCCCACTGTCCACATCTGCCATGTATAACTCTCTCTCCCTGCCTGCTGCTATCTGAGGGAAGGGGGGCAGAAAACCCATCTGAAAGAGCTTTCCCATCTCGGTCAGATGATTATTGACTATGGCAGGAAATGTTAAATAAAGACTATGTGGAGAATGAACAGTACGGAAAATTCATTACAACCACACAAATGTCTCTACCTCATGATTGATAATATAGAGTATCCAAATCCTGACCTAGTACTGATTATATATACTCCACTGAACCATAACAAATCCCAGGACTATCAGTCAGGATTGTATATCTCTGCCCTGTACATTAGTCAGGGCCCTGGTATGTATATGTGCGGCTTAGGTTCCATCCATCATATACAGATCAAATTTCAGACAAGGCCTAAAAATATCTTCTTAGCCGCTGTAAGAGATTAGAGGGAAATAGTCAACCTTTTATTCCCCTTGAAGCCACTCTCTTGTATTGCAGTTCAGAGTCATTCACTTCACTAGGGATGAACTACAATAAAAGTCATGAACAAGAGTGGGACTGGGCATGGGTGAAAAAAAAAAAAGCTAACCATCCACCTAAATTATCATTATAGAAGAAAAGCAGCAGCACACCTCTTTGCTTCATCTGCCGGCAGTATTCTTCATGGAACCACGGGACTTGGTATTCGGGGCACTCGAGGCAGACGGCTCGATTTAGCTGCATCAGGCGCACTCGTATCTTGGCGCTTCTGTCAGGTGGAAAGGCTATAAGCAATAAAAACAGTGAAAGAAGATGAATAAATCCTACTCCGCCAATGCAAGCTGTAAAGGATGGGAAGGGTTAGCATTAGAGGTGAGCAAACTTTGAGCACGTTATCCATGTTTTCCAGAACTCCTTAGGGCTGCATCCCACTTCAGCAGCCAGTGCTAATCGAATGCCGCACACTTAGGGCCCTATTACACGGGACGGAAACATCATTAAATCGTTCGAATTTAAACGATAATCGTTCTGTGTAATTGCGGGCAATAATTGAAAAATCGTTCGTATGTCGTTGATCGTTGATTTAGATCTGAACCTAAAATTAGCATTAATCGTTCGCTGTAATTCCACATTCATTCGCTCAAGTTCGGCATTTGTTCGCTAGAATCGTTCAGTGTAATTGCACATTGTTCATTGTTTTGCTGGGATCAGATGGAGTAAACGATCATAATAACGATCGCAACAACGATCATAGTAACGATCGTTCTGTGTAATATGGTGAACGATTTCTGGTTAACAAACAATCTTGTTTGCTATCGTTTATCGTTTATCGTTAGTCGTTAAAAATTGCTTTGTGTAATAGGACCCTTCGGTTTGGATCCAACTCTAGTTAGGACGCCTTAACCTGCCAATAGATTCCCTTTAATAAATCTCCCCCATATGACTAGTATAATGAATGACCAATGTGGAAATTAAAAGGGAACTATGAGCAGGTTAGACAAATCTCACCTGCTGATAGCTCTTTACTGTGCATGGGGCGCTGAGGATGAAGGTATGTCTCTTACTGTTATCCTCTGCACGTCCCCATGCAGTAGTGTAATCCTGCATCTGGACGGGCATGTGGAGCACCGAGGGCGGGGCTACTCCCCAAAGTACCGATCTGGATGGACGGACCACCCCTTATAATGATTATCAGTGAAGCAGGCCAGCCAGGGGCGGTTAGATTCGGCTAAACTGCTGATAGTTCCCATTTATAGAGGTGAAGTGGATTTGCCTATGTGTGATGAATAAGAGGAACCCATCAGACTTACTATCAAGTTCAGAATCCAATTTGCTTAGGAAACCAATGTTGAAAATGAATTTGATCAGCTCTGCAGGAAAATATTGTGCAACGGCAAGTGTGAATGCCACCAGGACCATGAGATGGGGAGGGAAGGAATCTGCAAGAGGAAACAAGACAAACACAAGTAGAAGCTTAAAGGAATTGTCCATTCTCTTATACCCTGTATGGCCGGAATGGGGAAGCCTTGGCCCCTTCAGCTGTTACAAAACTACAGTTCCCATTTGTCCAGGCATGATGGGAATTGTAGTTTTGCAACAGCTTGAGGTCAGAAGGTTCCCCATCCCAGCTATAAGGGAATTAATTAAAGTGGAGTTCTCTATTCAGGACCCTCATCTCTTGGCTAAAGTGGAGAGTGGTAATAAAAAGTGTCACTTGCTCTGGGGGACCTGTCCTGTCCTACATTACACATACAACCCATTGATTAGAATGGACACTTTGTAATCAGCCTCTTGTCAAGGGGTCCTTCTAAAAAGGCAAAATTGTTTAAAGTAGAGAACTCGCTTAAAGATTTATCCTCAAAAAGGATACACTTACACCAACCTTACCTTATAATACATAAAGTCATCAGTTTCCATGCCCTCCCACAATGCACTGCACTACTCATCTGCTTCATCACATTTATGAAAAGACTACCAAACTATCATGACTGTGGGATGTTGGATGCAAAAAGTAGGAGTAATACTCTACATGAAAAAAAGGAAGTTTCTTAAACTTTTCTGAATTACTTTTCCCTGATCTTTTAGGCTATGTTCATGTAAACAACGGCCGTTGTTTTAACTATAAATTGCATGTTTTCTATGGACAACGGCCACAAATAATTGACATAAGCATTATTTCGACAGCCGCAGCAAACAACCGCCGTTGTTCAAACATTGTGTGAGAGGACAGACGTTGTTTGCATTGACTTCAATGCAAATTGTTGCAATTTGAAAAGAATGACCGTTCTTTTCATAAAAAGTACTTTGTGTGAACATAGCCCTATTCAGCAAGTGTTGAAGTTGAGCATTTGGTATGAAGTATGAGAGGCTAATCCAGCCGATTCCTCTAGGCAAATTCCATTCATTTTAAGTCTCCGCTCCAATCTGTGGGAAGCCGCCAATGCAGATTCCACTGATTCTTATACGAACACAACAGTGTTTATTATAAGTCTATAGGGTCGATCAGCCATCGGTGTTTGTCGCCTCAAAGATCCAGCAGAACTTTGCAGTTTCCATTCTAAACAGAAGCCACAAAATGAATGTGCACAGATCCATATGGAATGTGTGATACAGAATTAGGCTATGTTCACATAACATATTTTTTCGTATTTCTACGGACGTTGTTGCCGATTGCAACTTCTGTAGTTAATACGAAAAAATTTGGCTTGCTGTCTATGGGGTCCCGGCCGGAGCGTATACACATAGTATATGTTCCGGCCGGGACCCCTAGCGGCGCTGCAAACAACTGACATGTCAGTTTTTTGCGGCCGCAGGAAACCCTGTCAGTGCACCCTATGAAGCGAACGGCTGCAGCCGCAAGTTTCTTAGTGTGCTGTGGTGAGTTCTGATGCGGGCACGCACAGATGCGCCCGCATCAGAACTCTGCGGCGTGAAAGATCATCCGGCCGCTACTGCAGTACCGGCTGGGATGATCTTTTTAGAGACCGGACGCTCCGTGACCCGGCCAAGTCACAGAACGGCCAGTCTCTTAAGGCATGTGAACATGGCCTTAGAACGTCCAGTCTCACTAAAGATCATCCTGGCCAGTACTGCCGAGTTCTGATGCGAGCGCATCCGTGCGCGCCCGCATCAAAACTCCCCACTGCACATGGAGCATGCGGCCGGAACAGCTCGCTCCATAGTGAGCACTGACAGGGTCTTCTGCGGCCGCTATTCAATAAATAGCGGCCACAGAAAACTGACACATCAGTTGTTTGCGGCGCTGCTAGAGATCCTGGCCGGCGCATATACTATGTGTGTACGCTCCGGTTGGGGTTCCAGAGACGGCAAGGTACCATATTTTCGTATTAATCACGCCTTACCTTATGAAAATATACGTTGTGTGAACATGGCATTACTGTACATTCACACAAAATCTGCACTATACATGTGAATAAGGCTTTCAAAACCTCAAATTAAGACAATAGGAAAACAGGCTTGCACTGGGTGAAACCCGCTGTATAAACAGTTCACTCTTTAGCTATCGGTGAAGTAATGATCCCAGGAGAGGAGCCCGACCACATCTGACTGTATACAGAACGATCAATGAAACAGCATTGATCACATATTGTTCACTTACTTAAATTAGAGAGAATATGCTGAATGCACACATTAAAGAACTTTTCTTCTTGTGGGAGATCGTAGTTCAGATTGGCAAAGGCGTATAAGATTCTGTTCAGGTCAGTGGGATGAATCTAAGAAAAAAAAGCATTATTGCTACATCATGAAAAAAAATGTTTTGTACCATGAAGTACATCGCTTTAAGATTTTTACATCAATAGACTTTCACCGCTGTGGGAATGTTGATGCCGGGGTCCCTTTTTTTGAACTGTGGCCCTGTTCCTGCGCACGGTGCCGGTCTATTCCCGGCCTGAAACAGTCAGCCCCCAGTGGGATGTTCTGCCCTTCCCTCTGTGACGTGGCCCCATTAAAATCAATGGAGCCTTGTCACAGAGGGGAGGGGAGATAAGAAGTGCTGTATATACAAACAACCCAGAATTATTATTTAGTAGATGTGAGAGCCGACTGACCATCAAACATGGTGTAAGGTAAAACTGGCTCAGTTGCCCCTAGCAACCAGATTCCACTTTTCATTCCTCACAGACTCTTTGGAAAATGAAAGGTGGAATCTGATTAGTTGCTAGGGGCAACTGAGCCAGTTTCACTTTACACCATGTTTGATAAATCTCCCCCTATATGTCTATGGAGCTTGTCTCGGAAAGGACAGCAAGCCTAGGAGTGAAGAGCATAAGCACGTGCTTCTCCTGGCTGCTCTTGTCACACTTAGTTTGGGTTTTGCAGCTCAGTTTTACTGAAGTAAATGGAGCCGAATTGTAATACCACACACAACCTAATGACAAGGGTGGCGCTGGTTGTGCAAGAAAGAAGCTGTGTTTTTTCTAACTCTGGATAACTTGTTTAAGATCATCTGCTGGGAAGAGTCTGGAGGCGGCCATATACATTATGTATGTACATTATGTGTATCAATACTAATATCAGGCACTTTCTATTGTCTTAGCAATGGGGTCCCCCAACTACATCTGCTTGTCTATGGCGGCCCTGGCAGCGATTTATGAATAAGGAAACATTTTTTTAGGTTGGAATAACTGACCATTCTGGTACGTTGTGATCTGAAACTACTTTATATAATATATGGAAAACTCTATATATATATGCGGCTTCTACCTTTGTAATATTCTCCATGGTGACTTCTGCAATCCTGTCCAGCACCGGAGGACACAGGGTATTACAGTAACTAATAACCAGCGCCAAAAATGGTGCGTTGCTCCAGGTGACCTGGTGCAGCAGGCGCTGGCAGGTGTGCAGGATGTCGTCTATCAACATGTTCTGCAGCCACTGCCCGTTCATCATGTACGTCAGTTCATTCAGGAGGTTATCAATGTTGTCCATGTTTCTGATCCTCTCCAGTCCGTGTCTGCTCACTTTATGGAGGAGTTTCTCATAGAGGCCGGATTTATTCTGCCTGGACACCTGTACCGGCTGTAACCACCGGATGACGCTGTTGGCGATGCTGTTCAGGTCACTGAGGTCACACTGGGGAATGACGGCGTCTATCTTCTCCAGGATGGCCTCATCCACTTTTGTAAGGGTCAGCAATGACAGGGATCTGGTCATCATAACCACAACGGTGGGAATATAACACGTCCTCATAAAGCTATGGGAATGAAGCAAATCAGAATCCATAAATATACAGAGTATATATATATATATATATATATATATATATATATATATAGATAGATAGAGAGAGAGAGAGAGAGAGAGAGAGAGAGAGAAAAAGAGAGAGAGAGAGAGAGAGAAACCAAAATGGCCGCTTTATGTGCGGATTCATGAGAAGGGAAAATCACATTGTCAGATCTGATATTCTGAATTCTAGAAACGCTGCGTGAGAAACTATATGGAAGCTGTATAAACGACCATCATTCAACTTTTCCTGAAATGTATGATGAAGAAAATGATTTTTTTATAGTTACATGATTTTGCATTATACCTTCTGCGGGGGTAAAAACAATAAAAAAAAAAACTGACACCGCTCCTGGTCCCACTGCTCAGCACTTTCTGGTCTTATGGTGCGTTCACACAGACAGATTTATCTGACAGATTTTTGAAGCCAAAGCCAGAAATGGATTTGAAAAGAGGAGAAATCTCAGTCTTTCCTTTATGACCTGTTCTCTGTTTATACCCTGTTCCTGGCTTTGGCTTCTAAAATCTGTCAAATAAATCTCTCTGTGTAAACACACCAAAAGTCTTGACACACGGATGTGCTCAGCCAATCACAGGGAGGCTGCAGCTGTTGCCAGTGTTTGGCCATGTGGGTACTTTCTCGTGTCAAGACTGAGACCATGAAGTCCTCCCTGGATGTTCCGAACAATGGCAGCCACTGCATCTAGGGATATTCATGTCCACTGCCATGGACATTCTGAGGAGCTCTATGGCTACCTATTTAGATCTGGTAGTATAGCCTGGCTTACGCAAGTTTTACTGGTGGCTCATGCAAGTTAAATAATGTATTGCAGTGTATTGTGGAAGCAAACAAATAATCACATGTACAAGCCTCCTATGGAGGAAAAAAAAATATTGAAAAATATATTAAAAAGATCCCCCAATACAAATTTTCATCAACCCACTTTAAAATAAATATTAATCACAAGAAGTTATCAGTATGTCCCATTTACCCCAAAATGGTACCAAAGAAAAAAAAGACAGCCCCCACACAGCATTGTAGATGAAAAGGGAGGGGGTGACAATTGTGGAAAAAATAAGGAGGATGAGGGGTTAAAGAAGTTTGCTGGGACTACAAAACTGAAGGCCTAGCATTGTAGGATCAATAATCAGAGGGGATCCAATAGGGCCCCCTTTGTTACCAAAGGTAGCTCTATATACCTAATAGGGGCTGTGCCTAGCATGACAGCTCGGAGAAACTCAGTTCTAGTCAATTGAAACGGCTTAGGCTGTAATACCCAGGACAGCCACTACTCAAAGTATGGAGCTGTGGCTGGCAAACCTGCACCGCGGCTCCTCCAATCAGCTGATCAGTAGGTGTGCCAACAGTCAAATTATGAAAAACTAGATAATATTTATACCACTAAGAAAACAATTTTATTTCCACCACCTGCTCGACCCCATTACCCATCATGCCTCCCAGTCCCACTTACGCAGTCAGACGTTTCTGTAAATCGGCAAACAGCTGATAATTCTGGCAGGGCAGGCACACCAGGGCATCTGTTATTTTACATAAATACAGTCGCTGGTACTGATCCAGATTTTCCTGGATAGCTGAGCAGATTCTAAACAGAAAGAAAGAGGAAGACAGGACCATAGCAACACACACTTCTCTATGTACATATCATCAAGAGGGATGTGGATACGGAGCTTTAGCTTTGGCTGTCCAGGCATAATCGGAGTTGTATTTTTGCAACAGCTGGAGAGCCAAGGTTCCCCACCCCTGGCCTACAGAGACTCCAACAGTGTGAACAAAGCCTAAAAGTGGAGAATCCCTCGAACTTATACCAAAGGCAAAACTATTCAACCACCAATCTCCAGCTCAAGAAAGAAAAATATCACTGTAACTGAGAGGAAGTAGACATTGCTATTCAACCCATATTCAGGTCAAAACCTCAAAAATAAAGACACTAGTGAGGCATAAAGTGAATTTCTACTTATTAATACCCTGCTTTATAGGTCTAGCATTCAACGCAGATTCATTTCTTTGTAACGTTATATTTATAGCAGACAGAGTTCCATTTTGAAACTCCAAATCCTCTGCATAGACATACTGATAGAATTCTGACTGCCTGCAGCCTCCACTAGGGGGAGCTTATGAGCTAGCCACATATGATTTATACTTCTACTGTTGACTGATCCTGCTAAATATGTGACACTAATTTAATAGAGTGCATTCTCACTTTCAGGATTTAGATGCAGCTTTTTCAGTTCAAAGCCAGGATTAT
Organism: Dendropsophus ebraccatus; assembly: GCF_027789765.1. NCBI lineage: Eukaryota > Metazoa > Chordata > Amphibia > Anura > Hylidae > Dendropsophus > Dendropsophus ebraccatus. Next base: position 28,993,338 of record NC_091462.1, on the reverse strand, counting down.
ATGTAACCCTTTTTTTGACCAGGCTGCTTTACATGCCCACAGACCATGCTGGACTGTCTGGATATCTAGAACTACTTGGTGACTGTCTATAGACAAAATAGAAGTCTCAGCCATTTCTTTATACATATCCTCCATTATTATAAAAAAAAAAACTGCATCAGAAAACCTGAACATGCGAACACACCCTAAAAACTTACTTCTGAATAAGCATCGGATTTTTACATTCTTCTTCTGCCATGGTCTCCAGGATATACACCAAACTGATATGATGGATCTTATCTGCCAGAATGACAAGGTCGTCTTCAAGTCTGGGAACACATGAAAACAACATAAAGGTCATTTCTTTAACAGTACATAGTTAACATGTGACGACAACAGAGAAAAATGTATTTATTTATTTTATATTTTCTGCTGCTTTTGACAATTTTTATAAGCAACTTTAAGGAATTATAAATAAATCAACGGGGTACTCCGGAAGAAATAAAATGTTTTAAAATCTATTTTTAATATACTCTCCAGTCTTTAAAGGAGAGTTTTTAATATGTTATTACTTATGGAAAGTTAGACAAGTTTTTAATGTACATTAATTATGGGAAATGCACATAGGGCATAGGGCTATTTCCCTTAGTTTAGTAGATCATAGAGTGTTAGAATTCTCTCAGAAAACGGGACGTCACAAACCAGGGTTTAATTCCAATGGAGTGTCCAGCAGGGGGCGCTCTATATGTAGAAGCCTATGGCACTGTATTGTTTCTATGGATGTCTATGTAAAGTATTGGAATAGAATGTACAGTGTGCTTTATTGATTGAATACATCTATGGAATACTTTGGGGAGCAAGTGTCGTTGCTCCCCAAAGTATTCCATAAGTGTATTCAATCAGTACATTAGGAGGGCACAGAGCAGGGAGGGAGAGAGGTGCCTGTGCATCTTCCTCCCCCCTCCCTCCCTGGGGGGAGTAGTACCAGGGCCGACCTCCATCACCAGTAAGCCCGCCGATCATCTACTATGAGCAGATGATGGGAGGAGTAGTACAGTATATATGTGGCAGCAGCACCGAGCAGGGAGGGAGGGGGTAGGTAGATGCACAGGCACCTCTATCCCTTCCTGCTCGGTGCCCTCCAAATGTACTGATTGAATACATTTATGGAATACTTGGGGAGCAAGGACACTTGCTCCGTAAAAGTATTCCATTAATTTATTCAATCAACAAAGCGCACTGTACATTCCATTCCATTACTTTACATAGACATCCATAGAAACAATATAGTGCCATAGAGTTCTACATATAGAGCGCCCCCTGCTGGACTGTACTGGAATTACACCCTGGTTCGTGACGTCACGTTTTCTGAGAGAATTCTAACACTCCATGATCTACTAAATTAAGGCAAATAGCCCTATATGTGCATTTCCCATAATTAATGTACATGAGAAACTTGTCTAACTTTCCATAAGTAATAACATATTAAAAAATACTTTTGGCCAGAGTTGTCCTTTAAGTACAAATGATGTATTCTTCCCAGTCTGACACAGTGCTCTCTGCTGCCACCTCTGTCCATATTAGGAACTGTCCAGAGCAGCAGCAAATCCCCATAGAAAACCTCTCCTGCTCTGGACAGTTCCTGTCATGGACAGAGGTGGCAGCAGAGAGCATTGTGCCAGACTGGAAAGAAAACACTACTTCCTGCAGGACATACAGCAGCTGATTTTATAACTTTGCGTTTGCGTCTCCCTATGAGTTATCTGCAGCTCTTAGCATGATTTACAGCTGACAGAATAAGGAACCACTTACCTATTTCTAGTCTCCTGGGAGGCCATTGGGAATAAGGCACAAAATATTTTCCCGAAATGCTCAGCATCATTCCATAGGTTTGCTAATTCCAGCAGAGACGCCTTTGCCATCACCAGAAATTCATGCTGCCGGAAGGCCGTCTGCCGGTACAGACTGGTAGCAATGCACATGGTGTCTGTGCTCATCTTCTTGATGTCCCGCACAAATATCTGGTTGCATTTATCTAAGAGCGGCTGGTAGTCATACTTCATAAGGAAGAGGAACTGGACAATCCTGCGCACACTCTGCACGTCTACGTTACTGCTCCTCTCTAGTAAGGACTCTGCCTTTTCTATCAGACGATGCTGCAGCCTGGTAGAGATGACAGGGAACGTTTTGACCATAAGACTGGACAGGATTCTGGAGAAGTAAGAAATGAGTGAAATGAATGCGTTGTTCCTACCATTTTCAATAATGCCCAGTATCATATTTATAAAGCTTAAAGGGGCACTCCAGCAATTTTCCCTTCATTTTTTTTTTAAATCAACTGGTGTCAGAAATTTATATAGATTTGTAAATTACTTGTATTCAAAAATCTCAAGTCTTCCAGTATTTATCAGCTGCTGTACATCCTGCAGGAAGTGGTATATTCTTTCCAATCTGACACAGTGCTCTCTGCTGCCCCCTCTGTCCATGTCAGGAACTGTCCAGAGCACTAGTAAATACCCATAGAGAACCTCTCCTGCTTTTGACAGTTCCTAATAAAGAGAGAGGTGGCAGCAGAGAGCGCTGTGTCAGTCTGGAAAGAATACACCACTTCCTGCAGGACATACGGCAGCTGATAAGTAACGTAAAACTTGCGATTTTTTTTTTTAATACAATTTACAAATCTATATACATTTTTGACACCAGTTGATTGAAAAGAAAAAACATTTACCAGAGTTCTCCTTTGAAGTAAAAAGATCTTTACTCCCCAGATCCCTACAGGAGACGAACACTTTAAACTAATAATAGAGCTCATCCTGCGCAGCATGTCAGTAGTGAAGCACAAAACCGAGGACTTCTCCTGATTCTATCTAGCAATCTGTGAGGATCCCGGATTAACTGGAGTAACTCCACCTTCACGCTTACCTGACGTTCTGTATGTTGTTCAGATTCATATTCATGGCGTTGGCTATCTGCCCCATAAGTGGACTGGTGCCCAGATCAATTTTGTCCACACAAACTGAAAATTTGGAAAGCGTCTCGGATTCAAACCTAAAAAAGGTGAAAACATCAAATCTATGCCGTTATACTTTAAACTATAATAAATAAAAAAAGCAATAAAAGAATTTTTGTTTTGGTGAGGTCTTTTCTTATTTTCCATTGTACTATCTATATCTAATCCTGATATCTTGCTGTTTTCATTCTCCACACTTGGCCTAAAACTAAGCTGAGACTTCCTGTTCTGTCCAGATCTTTGTCAAGCAGTCTAGTACATTTATTCAAAGATGGCAGGGAGATGGGTGTTCTTCTACTAAGGCCGTTTTTCTGTTTGGCAGAGTTGGAGCAGAAAGTGGAAATTCAGCCCCAATAACTTTTACATGATTTCCCTAGTGGAATCCACCCAAAGAATTGACAAGTCAATCGTTTGGGCGGAAAGCAGATCTGTGAACATTTCTGCCGTGCGAACAACAGAGCGGAAATCCCATTAAACACAATGGGATATTGTTCCGTACGGGCAGACTGTCAAGTGGAATACGCATAAAATTATGCGTGGATTCCGCTTGAAATTCCTCGCCTGTTCCTCAGTGTGAACATACCCTCTGCCTGTGGAGAAATAAACAACAATGGTAATTTGGAACCTGGAATACTGACCGTCTGTGTTGTAATAGCTGCTAATATAAAGGACAGAGCTGCACACGATTAGAGTCATCAATAAATGATTGCAAACAAGCTTTTTTACGAACGACCTGAACTCATTCGCCATAATACACTGGACCATAGTCGCTAGTAACAATCAATCACAATAACGATAACTGGTATACTCTAGTATACGAACCATCGTAATAACAAACAAATGATGTGTACATACGGCATAAGATTTGCGAACAATTTACAATGATTTAATGCAAAAGCTCAAAAGATGCGATCAATTACACATCAACAAATTTTCCTTAGTCCTTTGATCGGAGAGATTATTGCTTAAATTCGAACGATATAACGATTTTTCGTCTGCTAATCTTTCCCTGTCGTAACTGTGTTGATATTAATAGCTGTTGCTCAAAACTCATCGTCCCCCTCCCTGTAGAATGACCTCTGCAAAGGTCACTGAGCATGCCCAGAAGCCTTTCTCATTCAACTGTATGGGACAGGTCCCATCTGTTGTAGTCTACCGTCCATGCTACCGTCCATGGGGTTTGCTGTAAAGCATCTCTCTAAATGCTCCTAAAACAGATTAGGCAAGATCACCGTAGGAGACGTTCTCTATATACTTACAATGGAGCACATGTCCTGCAACAAGACAGGGAGTGAAGATCTCCAATGTGCGCTTCTACTAACTATATCTAATGATTAGAGATGAGCGAACCTGGAGCATGCTCAAGTCGATCCGAACCCGAACTTTCGGCATTTGATTAGCGGTGGCTGCTGAAGTTGGATAAAGCCCTAAGGCTATGTGGAAATCATGGATATAGTCATTGGCTGTATCCATGTTTTCCAGACAACCTTAGAGCTTTATCCAAGTTCAGCAGCCCCAGCTAATCAAATACCGAACGATCGGGTTCAGATCGACTTGAACCCGAACCCGATGCGCTCATCTCTAGAAATGATCAGTGAGGGTCTCAGCGTTAAGATATGCCAAAGGTTTTTTCGGTGACAGAAACGTTTTTAGTGAGTGAGTATTATACCCAGCTTACTTTTCCAGCCTTCTCCAGCCTTCCACTAGAAGCTGCTGCACCAAGGAGTCATGGGCTTCCACATTAAACCTTAAAATATAAGATGAGACAATAGTGAGATATAAGAGCAGAGTAACGTCTATCACATATGGTATGGTGCAGGGCTATAACAACGGCCGTACAGATTACCTTATTATCGCATACAACGTGTCCACTAAGGTGGTGTCATTCATAAAGTCTATTTTATTTTCCGCCAGGATCCGGAGAGCAATAAATTCCGGGTGACTACGTACGGCCTCAAAATTTAGGCACGCGCTGGGTTTCTCCTTCTGAATCTCCCACAATGTGTTGATAGCGCACCCCACGTGCTGCACCGTGAGCTTAGACTTATGAATCCCGACAAGCTGAAAGATCTGGAACTGATTGGTGCAGGTCATCAGCTGATCCAGAAGCGGATCAGAACTTACACTACGCACCTGAAACAAGCGCAGCGAAAGGGGCAATGCCCTCCCCCAGCGGAACATGTCTGGCCTAGGGGAGAGGACCTTCACAAATGGAGAGAATCAGAAGAGTTCTGCATGGTTCCCTGCACCATCCTCTTGGAAAATCAATATCCCTTTCTCCCAATAAGATCATGTTATTTTAGGAGGCGATTACACGTTCTGATGGTATATGACCATAGCCATCTGTAAAAGAAAAGAAAATCAAGTGAAACATTTGTATTTGGCAAACATGTCAATTCACATAAATTTTCAGAATAAGCTGTTGTGTGGGTACATAAAGGGAGCTGCGCTATTGCTGGACATTACAGAACTCTTTTACGATGTCCCCAAGGTAATTGATAAAGACTAACATTTATGATGTCTACCATACACAGAAGATGAGGCTCCGGCTCTCCTACATTTCTATAACACACTCTGAAAAGCAGCAGCATGGAGGACATTACTCAGCAGTGCTGATCAGTCTAAACTGCAAATCAAGCACTGTGGTGAGGTCTAATGCTAACAGTAAGCATGTGGCCTTTCTCTGCAGTCTCCAACCTGTCAGTGTATTATGGAAGGCCATTGATTTGAAGTAACGTGTAAATGAAGATTAGGCTCCTGCTCTCCTACATTTCTATATCACACTCTGAAAGCAGTAACATGGGGGACATTAATGAGCAGTGCTGATCAGTCTAAACTACAAATTATGCAATGTGGTGAGATCTAACGCTAAGAAGTATGTCCTAGGTAATGGATAAAGACTGGCATTTATGATGTCTCTCTTTACACAGAAGATAAGCCTCCTCCTCCCCTATAATCTTTAAAGTGACTGTACTACCAAGCCCAGGCTGAAGTACTGGAGGCGGGCCGACCCACTCTTAGTGGGAGGAAACTCCCGCCCCTCTATGATAGGGTTCCATTGATTCTAATGGGAGTCACGTCATGGAGGGGCTGGGGTTTCTTCCCACTAAGGGTGGATCGGCCTGCCTCCAGTGCTTCAGCCTGGGCTTGGTGGTACAGTCACTTTAAACACACTCTGGAAATAAGCAGCATGGACATTACTGAGCAGTGCTGAATAGTCTAAACTGAAAATCAAGCACTGTGGTGAGGGATAATTCTAACAGTAAGCATGTGGCCTTTCTCTGTAGTCTCCAAACTGTCAGTGCATTATGGAAGGCCATTGATTTGAAGTAACGTGTAAATGCTGGAGTTACAACCAATGTGTTTCCCACAGATTGTTAAAGCGAAGGGTGATCACTAGGAACACACTGTGCCACTATGCTTCCATCCAACGTGGTTGGCCCTCTCAGTCAATGACTAGTTATGGTGGCGTATCAAAAGTGTAATGTCTTTATCCAATTCAACAAGCAGTGATATATTGTGATCTGAGTTTCAACAAACTGTTCACAACTCACTGGCCAAGTAACACAATAGTATAATTAATATATATATATTGAACACAAACTGTAGAAAAAAAATGAGTTCACTTACAGTCAGCTTTCATTTAAAGGTATTGTCCAGTGAAAATCTCAAGTCTTCCCATACTTATTAGCTGCTGTATGTCCTGCAGGAAATGTTTTATTTTCAGTCTGACACAGTGCTCTCTGCTGACATCTCTGGCTAAGGGCGGGTTCACACTACGGAATTCTCGCGGACAATGTTCGCGGAATTCCGTCAGCTGTCCGCCCGCACATCTGGGCGCCTTTCCGTCGGCCCCATAGACACCATTCTATGGGCCGGCGTATTCCGCTATACGCTGAAAGAAGTGACATGACACTTCTTTCAGCGGATCGCGGAATACGCCGGCCCATAGAATGGTGTCTATGGAGCCGGCGGAAAAGCACGTGCCCGTGCGGGCGGACAGCTGACGGAATTCCGCTGACATTTTCCGCGAGAATTCCGTAGTGTGAACCCGCCCTTAGACTGTCTTGGTTTTCTATGAATCCCCATAGAAAACCTCTTCTGCTCTGGACAGTTCTTGTCTCGGCCAGAGATGCCAGCAGAGAGCACTGTGTCAGTCTGAACATAAAACAACACTTCCTGCAGGACATACAGCAGCTGATAAGTATGGGAAGACAATAAGGTAAATTACAAATCTATGTCACTTTCTGATATCAGTTGATTAAAAAAAAAAAAAAAAGATTTTCCCTGGACAACCCCTTTAAACTAGCAGCACAACAGCACAGGTCACAGCAATAACAAGAATAGTCATTAAGAAAAATATCCGCAGATATCAAGCACATAAGACAGGCTTACACTGAAGGTGATGCTGACAATATATTAGTTCCTGGTTGTAGAGGACAACTCAAACTCCTGTACCAGTCTCCAAGACATGTGTCAGTCTCATTCCGAGTCGCACATTTCCTGTCGCGCAACTGACGTCATCCTGAAAGCCTTGCATAACGCCACGGCTCATCGCGCAGCAACACAGCAGGTTTGGTTGAAGGTTAGAACAACCTAACCCTGAGACGTCACTTTGGGTCTCGCGAGAGAGAAGAAAAAAAAAAGTAACCAGGTCACAGTCGCAACCAGTCGATGTCCGATTCCCAGGTTATGTTTACGCGCAGCTTGGTCACGTGACCTCCGTCGGGGCGGCCATCTTCCCAGTGCACTGCTGCAGTTTGAGTAACGATTGGCTCGGCGTTCGCTCGCTGATGTCTGTGTGGTGTCCGCGCTCAGTGGTGAGCAGGGAGGCGGATCCGGTGTGCTATTAGTTGGGCTCCCGCACGCCTCTGCCGCCGCTTCCGTGAGTCCTTCACCTGCAGAGGGGAAAAAACCGAGCCGACCCTCGGCTTCCACGGCGTCCGCCTTCCGGTAAGTGGCCAGGACGTATTTGTTGCATGCACACATCGCTTCCTGCAACCGGGCCTCCTTCTGATCACAGATCCAGCTACACAGCAGTCTATAACTAACAATCTGCTCTATGGCTACAAATCCCAGCATGCACCGGGGCTGATATTATACACAGGCTTTCATTCATTGCAAATCAACTACAAATCCCAGCATGCACCTGAGCTTCTGAGCCTGATCAGCCCCAGTGCTAACATATGCTGGTACTTCCCTTGGAGCTATTTATTGCAGTAGAACTACACCTCCCAGCATGCATTAGTATCTGCAGCATGAGCTGTACAGCATGAGCCCCCACTTGTAAGGCATGCTGGGAGTTGTAGTTTTACAGTAGCCTAAGGTTGTAGACACAGTATTGGGGCTTGTAACATATTAGTCCAGGGATGGGGAACCTGTAGCCTTCTGTTCGGCTGTCCAGGCATGATGGGAGTTGTAGTTTTGCAACAGCCAGAGGCCTATTGTTCCCCATTCCAGCATTAGATGATAAGATGACGTGTATTTCCATGGGAGAACGAAGGAACACCTGGGGACCGCACCAGGAGAGGTGAGTATGTGCAGGAATCAAGGGGCCCCATGAATCCTAGCTATGCCCTGCTGACTGAATAGGGAAGAATAGTTCCACCGCGCTTTCTCTTTAACCGGTCAGGGTTCCGAGGAGTCAGACTATATAAAAGGGACACGGATGTTCATATCTGCACTCATTGCTGGGAGAAGTGGGCGCTTACGGGATGGACTGCCATGTTTTGTGTTACATACAGCAGGGAGAGAAGCGCTCAGCTGCGTGCTTCTCTCCACGGCTTGTCTGAGCAATAGGTTGGCATCTGTAAGACTGATCTGTATGGCGACCGACAGACTTCATTGGCCTTTTAAAAAAATGTTCTTTTGGGGGTTTCATCATTTTTCATCTTTACGAAGAGGCTTACAGGTTACTTTCTGTTCTTAAACACCTTGTGTAGTGTGAACAGGGCCCTGTGCAGAGGAGAGGATTATTGTATGGGAGTAATAAGAGAAATGTAGCTATAGGGGGGAACGTTGCAGGAATTAACACCTGGACCCCAACCCTGCAAAGCTTTTGACATATGGTATAATGCCAGTGACTGTTTAAAGTGACTGTACCACCAGGCCCAGGCTTAAGCACTGGAGGTGGGCCGACCCACCTTTAGTGGTAAGAAACTCCAGCCCCTCCATGACATGACTCCATTAAAATCAATGGAACCCTATTATAGAGGGGCTAGGGTTTCCTCCCACTAAGGGTGGGTCGGCCCGCCTCCAGTGCTTCAGCCTGTGCCTGGTGGTACAGTCACTTTAAGACCTGCAGTCAGTCAGTTAGACTCTGTTCACACTACAGAATCGTCCAAATCCTGCCTTCAATATCTATGAATAGTAGGGCTTGCGCACGAGCGCCAAACCTGCTTGGGGGGGGGGGGGGGGGGGGGAGTGTGAACGGAGCCTACCAGTAACATGTTCATGTGCCTAGGGTAGGAAGAGTTTGTTGGAGATGTATATTGTATAGGGATGAGCGAATGAACACTGTGCTAGGCTTGGTGGTTGGTTGGTTTGTCAGCCTGCTGCCTTTGAACTCTATGCCACTCCTCTCCTGGTGCCTGGAAAAGTTGGATCCAGTCATGGGAAACTTCCCAGTACTGGATGCAGCTTTTGCTGGCACAGAGCAGCATGGAGTTCAAAGGCAGCAGGCCAACAAGCAGACCCTAACAAAGCACTTTGTTAGTACTGTTAAAGGGGTTATCCAGCGCCACAAAAACATGGCCACTTTCTTCCAGAGACAGCACTACTCTTGTCTCCAGCTTGGGCGGAGTTTTGCTGCTTAGTTCTATTGAAGTGAATGGAGCTTAATTGCAAACCGCACCTGAACTGGAGACAAGAGTCGTGCTGTCTCTGAAAGAAAGTGGCCATGTTTTTGAAGCACTGGAAAAGACCTTTAATTCGCTCATCCCTAATGTTGTACATTTACTACATGCTGTTGTTGGGTGCTGAAATATTTTAATTTTATTTTTTTCAGTGGAAATCATGGGGGTCAAGGTGCAGCGGCCTCGCTGTTTTTTTGACATAACCATCAACAATGTACCAGGTAAGTGACTTATACGTTATAGCTATGCTGTATGGAAGATGGCGCTGCCTTCTAATTCATTGACGAAGACCTGACATCATGGGCTCTGTTATAGTAAAGGCCTTTTAAATGGTCCGACTATTGCACAAATAAGCGTCCTGCAATCGGCCCATGGAAGGGTCCATTTATACAGAAAGACTATCTGACAGAGATTTGAAGCCAAAGCCAGGAACAGACTATAAACAGAGATCAGGTCAAGCCTGAGATTTCTCCTTTTTTCTAATCCATTCCTGGCTTTGGCAGCCATTCTGTCCCATGTTAATTCACCCTTATAATGATGGAGCTGTCAGTGATCTTCTTGGCTCATCAGCCTAGTGGGAGCTGCAGGCTGCATTCAGGGGGCACTTACTCACTAGACCTCTTCTAGATGCTGTGCTACCCCAAAACTTGTGGAATCATATTTGAGTAAGAGACCGTGCTTTGTGGTTTGGGGGATTTTGTAGTATTTGCAGGACTGTCCTTAAGCCTACACCGCCTCTTGCTCAGGGAGGTTTCTAACCAGTGTTTTCTTTTCTTGCAGCTGGAAGAGTCGTCTTTGAACTGTTTACAGACGTTTGTCCAAAAACCTGTGAAAATTTCCGATGTCTCTGCACAGGTTGGTGGATGCATCTGTGTGTATGTGACTTTAAGGGCCCTATTCCACGGGCCGATGGGGGCCCGATAAACGATGTAAACGAGCGCTGATCTGCTAGATCTGCGCTCGTTTACTGGGCCTATTCCACGGCCCCGATGATCGTTAAGCGAGGGCTGCAGGGACATCGCTACCAATGCCCTTGCAGCCCTTGCACCATACATTACCTGTCAGGACTCCTCCTCCGCTACATCTTCCTCCCTGGGTCCTGCGGCGCAGCATCAGCTTCGTGCGGCCTGACTGAGCTGTCAGACTGCTCAGCCAATGACCCGTGGAGGAAGACTGAGCAGAGGAGAAGTCCTGCCAGGTAATGTATGCTGCTTCTCAAATCGTCAGTCGCCGCCGCACACCGCTATTCCACCGTAGCGATGCGTGGTGGGTGACCGATGATTTTAGGTATGGCCCTAAATAAACGATCAGCCGATGACACGATCATCGGCTGATCGTTTTCTCTATTCCACCGAGCGATAATCCGCCGATTTGGCCGATTATCGCTCCCGTGGAATAGGCCCCTTAGGAAAGATGTTACATGGGAACATTTATGCTGGGGCTCCTTTAGGTCACTTAAAGGGGCTCATCCGATCTAAAACTACTTGTCCCTTATTTACAGGATAGGGGACAAGTATGAGTATGAGCTCGACCCCTCGAGGGTCTCTGTGTATGCCCACCCACGACTATCTTCATAACAATGGGCGGGGGGGGGGGGGCACGTGTTTTACCCCTTTTGAGGCTGTGTTCACACTACGTATATTTCAGTCAGTATTGTGGTCCTCATATTGCAACCAAAGCCAGGAGTGGATTAAAAACACAGAAAGGCTCTGTTCACACAATGTTGAAATTGAGTGGATGGCAGCTATTTAATGGCAAATGTTTGCTGTTATTTTAGAACAACGGCTGTTATATTGAAATAATGGCCGTTATTTACTGTTATATGGCGGCTATCCACTCAATTTCAACATTGTGTGAGCAGATCCTTTCTGTGTTTTTAATCCACTCCTGGTTTTGGTTGCAATATGAGGACCACAATACTGACTGAAATATACGTAGTGTGAACCCAGCCTCAAGCTGCGTTCAAAAAAGGACATTGTTGTGACCCCAATGAACAAACCTTAGTGTCACTGTCATTTCAAACTTTGTAATTGGGTTTATTACCAGAAAAATAAATTTTTATTATGAAAAAGCAATTTGAAGCTCTCCCTCCTGTCTTCATGGTTTTCTATGGAGAGGGGAGGGGTGGAGAGAGATGAGGCACCAAAACAGGACAACAAAGAGTTAATTTACAGCTACATCACCGGGCTATCTCCTCTGAAGTCAGCACTGACCTCTCTGACCTCTGAATACCAGCTTTCACACAGGTCCTGCTGTGTAATCCTTTGTTCTCTGCTGGCAACAAATCTCCCTCCTCCCCCCTTCCCTTTCCATAGAACAGACAGGGCACGACTGATGTAAAAGAGTCAAGATTTCCTGATAATGAGCAGTGAGGGAGGGAGGGGGGGGCCTGGGGGAAGGCTTTTTGAATGCAGATAATGGCATATTTGCCTAATAAACCCAATTACAAAGTTTCTTAAAATCGCCTGCACTATTGATTTCTGCAACAACAACAACAAAAAAATATGACAGTGACACTTTAAGTCTCCCAGCTAGATGGCCAGTAATTTCTCTTTAGGCCAAAAAACCTCTATAACCCACATAGTCTGCCCTGTACCTGGATGGTAAACACGGATCTAGAGCTCATTCTTATAGCTTCGCATCTTATTTTACCTCTGTGTCTTTCACTGTTTTCCTCCCTAGGTGAGAAGGGCATTGGGAAAACCACACAGAAGCCGCTGCATTACAAGAACTGCTTGTTTCATAGAGTGGTGAAGGATTTCATGATCCAGGGAGGAGACTTTAGTGAAGGTAGGCTAAGGTTTGTCCGCAGGGTTCCGTTTGTCTTGGAGGTAAACTACTATTACACTGTGCGATTTTTCTACTTCCAGGAAACGGGCGAGGCGGAGAGTCAATATATGGAGGCTTCTTTGAAGGTATGTAACCCATTTATATTGTTTTAGTCTTCTACTTAATGTTGATCAAATGGATAAAGATATGTCGTCTCCATGGTTACAGACTACAAACCGACCCCTCATAGTCTCATACTGCTATGTGCTACTTTTAAGGAAACCTGAAATCACTTTCTTGCTGCCAGAACCACAAGTCATCCTGGTTCCCAGTCCCTTGATTAACAGATCTCGCCCTATAACCAAATGGACAGATTTAATAATTAAAGGGGTTATCCATCGCTACAAAAACATGGCCACTTTCTTCCATAGACAGCACCACTCTTGTCTCCAGTTTGGGTGCAGGTTTTGTAACTCTGTTCCATCGAAGTGAATGGAGCTTAAAGGGGTACTCCGGCCATACAGTATAATCTGTGTACGGCCAGGGAGGGGGTTGAAATAGAAGCCGGTGGCGACTTACCTCCCCGGTTCCAGCGACGGCCACTGGATCGCGACGCCCGTTACCCCGTCCCGCAACAGCTTCCTGGTTAGAGCTGCGGCATTAGACGTGACGTCTCAAGGCAGCTCAGCCATTCAGCGGCCAAGGCGGGACTCCGCTACAACCGCTGAATGGCAGAGCTGCCTTGAGACGTCACGTTTCAAGCCGCAGCTCTAACCAGGAAGGGGACTGGGGTACAGGGCGGCACGGTACAGCTGAATAACCCCTCTCTGATGGGACAGAGAGAAGATGCCAAGCACCACCAAGATGATTCACTCCGCATAAAAGTGATGACAAGTTACCTTTAATCCACGCCTCTGCTTTCTAACCTGCGATGTCGCTTTCTTCCAGATGAGAGCTTCTCGGTTCAGCACAACAAGGAATTCTTGCTGTCCATGGCCAATAGAGGCAAAGACACCAATGGATCACAGTTCTTCATGTGAGTAGTTATTAGGACATCCCCAATCCATATTTCCAACACCAGATTAGTCCTGCAATGCTGCATATGCAGCCGAATCTTTGTACTTGGGAAATACTTAGTAAAGAATCAAAAGTTCACAAGGTCCAAGAAAAATATCACAAGGTCCGCACCACTATTTCTTACACCTGCACTACTATCAGAGTTCTACCACGTTCTTTAAAGCGTAACTGTCATTTTTCTGAAAACAATAAAGTGAAATAAGTAAATAAATAAAACAAGTGATTTTAAGAAACTCTGTAATAGGTTTTATGTTCCAAAAGAGTTTCCTGTACTGAAAAAGCTGATTTTCTAGGTTCCCCCCTCACTGCAGAAGAAGCAGGATTTCTGTGTCCATTATGGTCTATGGAGAGGGGAGGGGCTGAGAGGAGTGAGAGCAGGGAGCAGTCCTGCACAGCACAACACCCTGCAAGTTCCTAGATAAGCACTGACCTTTCTGACCCCTTAATCCAGCCTTTTAGGTGCCCAGACAGTCTACAAACAGTTGACCTTCATGTCTCCTCTTCCTGCTCATTCATCTCACGCGGCCCCTCCCCCCTCCATAGGATATAATGGACACCGCAGAACCCGTCTTCACCGACTTCTTTATAATGAAGCTGAATTTGCCTGATAATGCACAGATAAGAATTGTGGGGGGGGGGGGGGGGGGGGGGGGGGGGAGGCTGGGAAATTGCTTTTTGAGTACAGAAAGAGGCTTTTTTGTCTAATAAAACCTATTACAGAGTTTATTAAAATCGCTTATACTACTGAATTCTGCAAAAAAAAAAAGACAGTTACACTTTAATATCAATTAAATGCTACATGTCACAGACCTGATGAAGTTTTATCGATCTGAGAGTTCTGACTGCAATGGATCCCCACTCATTGTCTATGTGAGCCCCATAGACTTACATTGTGAGTCTTTCTTGATCACATCAGGAGAGAATGTATGAGCAGACTATTTCTGCCTCCTTCTAAGCACGCTTTTCAGCACCACGTGCCCCCTTATTTTAATTGAATTGAATAAAATTTTATTGAGTTGACTTTATTTTTTTTTCCATTTTCTGCTTCGGTTTCTCCGAACCCCTTCAGAACAACAAAGCAAACGCCTCATTTGGACGGGTAAATATTGCTCGCATACTTCTTTTACTTTTTAGCATGTCTGCTATGTCTGGTGATTGACCCCCATCATCTTTTGTCTTTATAGGCTTCATGTTGTTTTTGGGCAATTAATATCTGGTCAGGAAGTGGTAAGGGAGATTGAGAACCAGAAAACAGACGCCTCCAGCAAACCATCAGCGGAAGTCAGGATACAGAACTGTGGAGAGCTCGTCCAGGTTCAGAAATCAAAATGTGAGAATTTTTTTTTCTTTTTAAAACATAACACACAGTACCCATGTAGTGTTCACACGGTTCCCACGTAGTGCAGATTTTCATAGGGATTGAAAAAAATCCAAAAACCTTGGTTTTTTACCATATGCAAATAGGGATAGACCTATTTTTCAAGTTTAAAGTGACTGTACCACCAGGCCCAGGCTTAAGCACTGGAGGCGGGCCGACCCATCCTTAGTGGGAAGAAACACCAGCCCCTCCATGGCATGACTCCATTAGAATCAATGGAACCCTATCATAGAGGGACTAGGGTTTCCTCCCACTAAGGGTGGGTCGGCCCGCCTCCAGTGCTTCTGCCTGGGCCTGGTGGTACAGTCACTTTAACCAGGCAGAGAGACCCAAAGGGAAACCTTTTTACTTTTTAAATGGACACTGTGCCTTTTAGAGGGGTTATCCAGCGCTATCCAGTTTGGGTGTAACTCTGTTCCATTGAAGTCAATGGAGCTTAATTGCAAACCGCACCTGAACTGGACATAAGAGCGGTGCTGTGTCTGGAAGAAAATGGCCATGTTTTTGTAGCGAAGGATAAATTTAATAAACTTTTACTTGTGAGAAGTTTTCATGGGTTCGGGTTTGGGCGTTCAGATTCACACAGAGCATTATGTAGAAGCAGGAAAAACACTTCACTCCTTGTGTCGCTGCAGGAATTGCGATCCACTGTAAGTAGCGAAATGAAGATTGCAAGGAGCTGGGGAGTGAAGTGCTTACCAGAGTTCTTCTCCTTCTGTCTAACAATTATGGGGGGGGGGGGGGGTCTGAACACCCAGACCCCAACCAATTAGAACTTTTGACATGTCAAAGGTATTTTTAAAGTGACAGGCACGATTTAAAGGGAACCAATCACGCCGAAATTGCCCCCATTGATAAGGAAGCGTGCTGGTACATCAGCCAGCACGCTTCCCAAACATCCCCCTGTCCCCTCCGTCCCCTCTTTTGTTAGCCCGTAATCTTACTTTTGTGATGTCCCGCGCCGTATGCTAATCAGCCCTAAGTAGTCCGGGTGGGCTGAACTAGTCAAGGTGGGCTGTACTAGTCACGGGCCTGGGCGCTGTAATCACGCCCAGAGGGGCGTGATTCAAAGACCTTCGCTCCACCGACGTCATCTCTGGCCCGCGTTCATGTCGGCGGCGCGCCGCGTCTTTCGCATGCCGCGCATGCGCAGTACGGCGGGAGAAGACGCTGACGTACTGTGCGCGGCGTGCGGAAGACGTCGGCGTTGGAACGCAAGCGCCGCTAACGTCTTCCGCACGACGCGCACGCGCAGTACGTCAGCGTCTTCTCCCGCCGTACTGCGCATGCGCGGCATGCGAAAGACGCGGCGCGCCGCCGACGTGAACGCGGGCCAGAGATGACGTCGGTGGAGCGAAGGTCTTTGAATCACGCCCCTCTGGGCGTGATTACAGCGCCCAGGCCCGTGACTAGTACAGCCCACCTTGACTAGTTCAGCCCACCCGGACTACTTAGGGCTGATTAGCATACGGCGCGGGACATCACAAAAGTAAGATTACGGGCTAACAAAAAAGGGGACAGAGGGGACAGGGGGATGTTTGGGAAGCGTGCTGGCTGATGTACCAGCACGCTTCCTTATCAATGGGGGCAATTTCGGCGTGATTGGTTCCCTTTAATACTGTTTTAAACTGAGCTAAGGCTTTGTTCACAGGTTGAAAACCTGAACTAGAACCTGCTATTTCCTAATGTTAATGGCTAATTGTTTGTTTACAGAGAGAGATTTATCTGACAGATCCTTGAAGCCAAAGCCAGGAACAGACTATAAACAGAGAACAGGTCATAAAGAAAAGACTGAGATTTCTCCTCTTTTTAAATCCATTCCTGGCTTTAACTTCAAAAATCTGTCAGCTAAATGCGTCGAAAGGTTGCGCGATTCTGTAGGCAGGCTTCCTTTAAGTATTCCCCCCAGGAAGTATTGCCAGTATGATGCCACACCACATAACTTGTCACTTTGGGTCGTCAGATCTATAGTCAGGCCAGGAATTGCATCCATAATGCCACTACTACAATGTGTATGTGATGTGCTTGTGTAAAAGTGCCCTTAGATAGTATTTAGCGGGGTAGATTATTAGGCATAATGGGGGAGATTTATCAAACATGGTGTAAAGTTAAACTGGCTCAGTTGCCCCTAGCAACCAATCAGATTCCACCTTTCATTTTCCAAAGAGTCTGTGAGGAATGAAAGGTGGAATCTGATTGGTTGCTAGGGGCAACTGAGCCAGTTTCACTTTACACCATGTTTGATAAATCTCCCCCAATGTATACACCAGTTGGCCGGATTGCAGTTTTATAAGCCAGAGCCTGTGTACAAGGAGCCTTAGTATGTGTAGATGTAGTATGACAACAAGGATTCGCCCATAAGAATTATCTTAAAATATTGTAATCTTTCACCTTTGTTAGCTAAGAAAGAGAAGAAGAGACACAAGTCCTCCTCATCCAGCGACACCGACGGCTCAAGCGATTCTGACTCGTCTTCAGAATCATCTTCTGACTCTGATGAAGAGAAAAAATCAAAGAAGAAAAAGAAGAAACATAAGAAAACTTCAAAGAAACAGAAAAAGGATAAAAAAAAGCAGAAAAAGAATAAGAAAAGGTGAATTGAGATTCTGTGTCCTGGTCTGCAGGGGGGCATATAGATAAAGCACAGAATCCCACTGAACAGGAGAACAGGGATCCTGTGCTCCACATTAATCTAATGTGCATGGAGGACTCTTTATCTGTCGGGAAAGAAAAAGATTGGGCATGTTGGATTTAAACTTGCTTACCCCTTTGTTCTCTGAGAGAGAAGCTGCTGCAGAGGTGTCTGGCAGTTGCTCACCCCTTCTCTCTGTATTCAGAACCCCTGATGATGTGCATGGAGAGAGATAGCTGCCCCATGAGTTTGTCATATCCTCCTCCATTGGATGCCTTCTCACGAAAAGGGAAGCCATCCAACCAGTGTAGGGCCCAGAGCTAAATTAGTACAGACAACCGGGCCACCATATGCTGTGTATGAAGTGTCTCATTTTCTTGTTAGATAAATTTTAGCAAAATGTTGAATAAAGATGGCCAACCCCTGTAAAGGAGAAGTCTGGCGATTTGATAAAATCTGTCAGCCTGCAGGGGAAGGGGGGAAATGAATCACAAGTAGGCACTTACCTCTCCTCGGGAGCGGCCGCGGGACCCCCGCCAAAAGTCATTTTCCCCCGAGTTGTTATCATGTCACGACTTGGGGGTAAAATGCCTTACCCAGCTGACGGACTGGCTGCTCAACCAAACAGTGATTGGAGCAGCGTCCCGCCCCAGTCACTGGTTGGTTGAGCGGCCAGTCCATCAGTCGGGTTGTGACATGGATACCCTGGAGCCTGGCGGGGGTCCTGCAGCTGCTCCAGCCATTCACCCGCGGGCACAAGGAGAGGTAAGTGCCTACTTGGCAATCAGTTTCCCTCCTTCCCCTGAAGGCTGCAGGATTTTATCAATTGCCAGAATTTTAAGATGTTGTTTTAAAGGGGTACTCTGGGCTGGGAGGCTTTTTCGCCTATGGCCGTGGAGAAGGTTTCAAGTCTGCTCAGCCAGTCAGATCCCGCCTTTGCCACTGACTGGCTGAGAGGACTTAAAACCTCACGTCTCAAGCCCGTGTCAGAGACCAGGAAAGCGGCCAGGCAGCGCGGACCAGAGCAGCGCGATCTGGGACCCAGCGCTAGAATCGGGGAGGTAAGTAGACGTCGTTGCTCTTGTCCACGTCCTCCCTGGCCATAGGCAAAAAAAGCCCCCCAGCCCGGAGTACCCCTTTAACTTAAACCTCGAGATGTGTGAACAGGACAAGTTCTTTAATTCACAAAATAAAAGCTTAACTTTTGTAATAAGTTCTGTGTACATAGTTAGACATTAAAGTTCCCCTACAGGCAGATGATACTGAAGAGGTTAGTGAAACAGCATCTGAACTAATGTTGTTTACAGGGAGGAAAACGCCTTCTTATTTGCTTAAATGTTTAGTTTACATATGGCCGGACATGAGTTGTTGCCGCATGCTCTGTTTCCTGGGTATTGGTGGTTTAACATGATTTGTCTATTTTTTTTCTGCAAGTTCTGAGAGTGAAAATGAAGATCAAGAACTTCAGGTGACATCCACTGTCCGTCCAGAGGAGATCCCCACTGTACCAGAAAACAAGTTTTTGATGAGAAAGAGCCCTCAAAGAGCCGAAGAGAATGAGAGCAGAGTAAACAACCGAGAACGTGAGCGGGAAAGGTGAGTGCTGTGTGCATGGCTTCCTGAGGCTTGTACTGCCAATGTCTAGAATCCTTCACTTCTCCACTAGTGACCAGGCTGCAATCGTATGTATCCATCCATGTATGCATGTATCCATCAATCATATGACTGCCTTCTCTCTGTGGGCGCTTAGATGGCCTGGGACTTCCTATTTTCAGACGTTTTTTTGAGGGGAAAAAAAGTGTCAGAAAACAGGAAGTGCTGTGTTTTCCATGATAACTAAAAAAATAAATAATGAATGTATATTGCAAATTTGCTTTATATCACATCTACTGCTGATTTAGAAGTTAAGAGTTATAACGACAGGGACACTTTAAAGCGTCCCCATCATTTAGAAAAATGTTAACACGTCAGAGAGACCTCAAAAGTTCAGATTGCTTGGGGTCTGGGTTTTCAGTACTGCCAGCATGGGCACACAGTAGTGCACTACAGAGATCACGGACACACGGGAAGTGAAATGTGCCACCATGTGTTTCTCCCAACGATATCTAGAGACTAGTTGTGGTCTGAACACTCTGACCCCTAGTAATGTGAATGATAGCTGGCTCTAATATGCCTATTTCAGTGTTACTATTACTTATATGGTTAAAATTTATTTATTTCTCTTATTTTTTCATTAGTTCTTCACTATATCAGCGAAGACTCTTAGTAACCAGATCTGGAAGGAAGATCAAGGGAAGAGGCCCCAGAGTAAGTGTTTATTTCCCCTCTTAAGTTGTCTCTGGGATTTGTACATGGAGGAATCATCCAGTTTAATCCCTGTCTTGACCCCAATGGGGACCATAGAATGGGAGTGCTGATTCACACAGTTTCATGATGTAATTATAGTGTGTAGAGGTGCCTGCACAACGTTATATGGAGATCTGCAGAATTTTTCTTAAAGGGGAATGATGAGAAGGTTAGATGACTTCAACCAGCTGAACCACTGTACCACTGGGGATGCTGAGAAGGAAGGTATGTCTTACCTTCTTCCTCGGCGTTAGTCACGCGCTGTTAGTCGGGGTAAATCCAGCTCCAGAGCATGCACTGCCACGGCATCCAGCCTGCCCCTTCTAATGATAACCGATGGAGGGGGTGGGCCGGATGATGCAGCAGTGCTCCTAAGGATGCTCCAGAATGGAGTTTACCCCAACTTACAGTGCGGGAATGGCATAGAGGAAGAAGGTAAGACACATACCTCCACAGCGTCCCTGGCACTACAGGGGGCTATCAGAAGGTTAGAGTCGTCCAACTTGCTGATAGTTGTAATACTCTGCAGCATGCACTGTGGTTCTCTATATAGGTTGTACGCAAAGCTACAGAGCGTCTGATAGCCTCCTTTCCAATCTTTTGGTTATTTATTTCCCTTTTACTTGTTCAGCCACAACCTTTTCCACAGAGATCTATAGAGGGTGCAGTCACATCCGTCCTGTCCACTATGCATACACCCCCTTTTACATAGTCAGTAGATCATGTAAGTGATGTGTGACATCCGATAAATAATACTAATGTTCCCCTTCTTTATAGCCATCACCCTGCTCCCATACAAACCACTGTTCCCCCACTCTTCTACATCTGTTCACTTTTGTTAGTTGAGAAGTTAAACTTTGTCTAAAACTTTTTCCTTTGAATTTTTAGCGCTACCGTACACCCTCAAGGTCTAGATCTAGAGAACGTTTTAGAAGAAGTGAGACCCCTCCACACTGGAGACAGGAAATGCAAAGAACGCAGAGAATGAGATATTCTAGTGGAGAACGCTGGATCAAGGGAGATAAGTATGTTGCTTTTTCAGGGGTTTTTTTCCCCCCACTTGTAGCTAGGTCTACATTTGTCCAGCAATCCAGCATGCCATCTGTCATGCAAGAAGGCCAAGCCAGAGGGCAACCATGCTGGTCTGGCACTGTGCCCAATTTCAGCCTATGTGGCAACTGATGCAGAATATCCAGCCTGCTGCATTAGGCCTCCTAAAATACCTGCCCGGATGTAGCCCAATAAATTTACCGTCATCAGTTGCATCTTATTTTACAGCATGTGCACATACCAACGAGGTATAGAGAAAATGCAACCCTGGCCTAATGCTGGAGGGCCTCTATAGGCAATGTCTAAGTGCAACTGTACTACTACTCTCATTACTTTTCAAAGTTTTTAAAGTGTCATTTTACCAAACTTTTGACATGTCATCGAGACTGTTGTAGACCATTTAAAAGGAGCCGGTCTTACACTAGGCATCATCATCTCAGTGACAGGGCAAGAATCTTTTTTTTTTTTTTTTTCCTTCAGTTACTAGTAATTTATGTTTCTCCTTGTTGGGACACTTATCATTATGTCTTGGAAAGAATAGCTGATATACGTGTATTTTTTATTTTTATTTTTTTTTACAGGAGTGAATTAAATGACAAAGACATCCAGAAAAGTCCTGTTCGAGGAAGAGAGAGGAAGCAATCAGATCAAAGAGAAGAATCTGAGAGTCCGCACAAAAGAGGTGATCATGGGAGAAAAAGTAAAGACCGCAAACCAAGCAGCAAGGACAGGGAGTCTAAAGACGCAGAACACGATGAAAAGCGGAACAGGAGTAGAAAAAGAACAACTTCAGAAAGGAGGAGCGACAGCAAAGAGAACTTAAGAAACAACAGAGATGATAAGCAAAGCAAACGCGATGAAAGGAGCAGTTCAAGAAGTAAGGAAAGGGGACACGAGAGGAGAAAAGATAAAGACAAGCACTCAAATAACAAAGCAAAAGATAGAGAGAGAAGCAGGAGTAAGGAAAGGTCCCGGCATGGTACATCAAAGAGCGAAAGAGGAAGGAGTAAAAGTAAGGAAAGGGATAGAAGCAAAGAGCGAGGTAAAAGCAAAGAGCGAGGTAAAAGCAAAGAGCGAGGTAAAAGCAAGGAACGCGACAAAAGCAAAGAGAGGCACGATAAAGCTAAGAGCAAGGAACGAGAATCTGAGAAAACAAAGCATACATCTAGTAGTAAAACCAAGGAGAGGAGCAAAAGCCGAGAGAATAGTAGAAGAGCTCGATCAAGAAGTAGGGACAATGACAGAACAAAGAGTCAAGATCATGCAAGAAGCAGGGACAGAGAAACGAAGAGAAGAGGTCGTTCCAGGTCCAGAGAGAGAAAGGGAACTCCAGAGAGGTCCAGAAATAAGAGAAGTAGAAGTAGGCGAGGCTCAAAATCTTCAGATAGGGAGGTCAGTCAAAGCAAAAGCAAAGACTCTTCCAGAAGAGAAGAAAGTAGTTCTCACAAAAAAACCTCAGAGCAGGAAAGCCATAAAAAGAGGCAGTCTCGCAGCAGTAGCCCGGAGAGTAAGAGGGTCCGGAGGTCCAGTAAAAATCATGTAAGTCCAGATTCCAATACGGTACATAGTACTTATAAAGAAGATCGCTCTTCTCACCGAAGGAGTCGAGACCGGGAGAAAAGAAGGTCTTCGCATGACAAGGAAAGCAGCAGAAAATCACGCAGTCGAGAACGGGATTCTTCCCATGCAAAGGAAGCAAAATTAAACAACCAATCAAGTCCTATGAGTCTTGATAGCAAGAATGAGAAGTGAAATATACATACCACCTACATTTACCCTAATGGACATTCAGCTTTCTGTTTGTGGGGTTTTTTGTTTTCTTTTTCTTTTTTTTTTTTTTTAAGTATAAACTTTATGTTCAACGTTTTTGATAAGCCTCGGTCTGGATCATTTGTATTCATGAAGTTTTAATAAACTATCCCCAAAAAAATAATTTTTAGATGTAAAGTTGTGTCTAACAGAGGATGACTCCTGTGTTTTTTTTTTTTCATTTTTTTCCCCCCCTCTTCACCTCCCCTGTGTAATTTGACTGCTTAAATAGACAAAATATATTTTCTGTTAGAATATAAAAAAAGTGCATGTTCTATGATTAAAATGATGCTTTCTGGGCATACCAGTCATCCTGTTTTAATGGCATGTTCATAGTAGAGGCATTTGATTGTATGGTACTGTGCATTAAAGGCCAATTTTTTTTCCACATGGAACTGTGAGTTTTGGCCTTGATGAAATACTGAAAATACACAGTAGCACAAGTTTTTTTACATCTGTGATCGGTATACGCCAAGACGCGTATAGAATTGTGTAAGGCTGTTTACTCCATTATTGGTCTATGCATTTGAGATACACTTTATTTGTTTGGTTCCATTTTAGCAGGGATTGAAATCAGAGGGAAAAGGGGAGAAAAAACAGGATTTTTGCATACACTATAGATATATAAGTACAGAGTTGCTGGAGAGCTGCATTATTGGACTAAAAAAAAAAAAACACCCTGCTTATGTCATATAAAAAAATGTAATCCTAGAGCAGTATTCACATCAGCATCTTTGTTTATATTGTTCTGCTCTATTATAGAAAAAAATTAATGATAGAAGATATGTTAATAAAGGATGCAAACAACGCTTACTGGATTTGCCAGGTTTTTGTCATGATGTCCTGTGATTATGATGGACGCTGCAATGGGAGTTCTTTAAAAAAACAAACAGAAAAAAACACAGCTTTTTATCCTTTTGGCTAAGATTAAGTGTAGTATCTGTTCAGTTTAATATCTAATATGTCCCCTATCCGGTGACGATATCTTAAGTGGATTTTCACAACTGGGAGATGGGAAAAAAAGCTTGCTCTGTCCTCTCCAGGCATGGACCTGGTATTGCAGTGCCTTACTGGTAATTGATGTGGTCCATAAGAGCACTAGCTGAGTGTGACCATTTTATAAACCTTATAAATCTGAATCCTGATGTGTGCCACTTTTCTTATATATACAGACATAATCCAAATTAGGTAGTATCGTTAAAGTGAGTGCCACGACTTCCGGTTCCGGCGCAGCCATGTGAAGCAGCACGGCAGCGGAGCTCCCGGTCTAAAGCGGCACCATACCTTGCATAACTGCCATCAGCGGCGACAGACCAGCCTGGGGAGACACGGAAGCAGGAGATCTTCAGGGGTGACGATCGGATGGAGCGTTACTTGCTCCGTAGCACCCAGAAGCAGCCGCAGCTGTCGGGCCTCGTGACGGCAGGGGGACCCAACATGGCGCCGGAGGAGGAAGGCGCTGTTATACACGGCTCCCAGCCGGCACCTGAGCACAGGACGGAGGCAGACTCTGAGCAGCGGCAATCTTCACAGCAGGCACCCGCGGGACAGGCACATTCTCCTGATGAGATAAGGGGAGAGAAGGTGCCGGATGCCAGCCAGGACCCACAGCAAGAGGGAGTCAGCGCGGCTGCAGTAGACCTCAATGACGGTAATCAGCCTCATTACCCACCGGTGGGAGTACCGCAATCTGCTCCTGTAGCACAGGGGGTCCCATGCCAGCAATCAGCCCTAGCAGCAAGAGCTGACCATATGCCCCAGAACCCACTACAGGGTACCATGGCACTATCAGGGTCTCAGCCCCAGCTCCCAGTTCATGCTAAGGAACATGACGTGTGTTCAACCATCAACACACTTACTGGAAGGACATTCCCCTCTGGTTGATTATAAGCTTCTGGCAGCTGCAGTTACACAGCACATAATCCCTGACATGCAGAGAATAATTGAGGATGCTTTCAAGACCTCTCTATCCCAGATACGCAAAGAGGTTACTGACCATTCTAATAGACTTGCAGCAGTAGAACCCCGCGTTTCTGCCCTAGAAGATGAAAATGACTTTCTCCGCTCCCGTTTGCGCCAATGGTATGATGACACTGGGGTCATGGAGGATAAAATAGACGATTTGGAAAATCGTTCCAGGAGAAACAATCTGCGCATCATAGGGATCTCGGAAAAAGTGGGCACAGCTGATTTACAACCGTTTTGTGAACGTGACATGCCGAGGGCGCTAGGACTACCGCATGCATGCAGAATTGAACGGGTGCACCGACTGGGTCCGCCCCCCAATATTCGTGAGAATGCACGAGCTACTGTGAATGTGAGACCCCGCCCAGTTATTTTTCGCCTGTTGGATTTTAATGATAAAACTGCCATCCTGCGAGCCTACCGGAAGAGAACACAGCCTTTGGAGATAAAGGGCATGCGCCTCATGATATTTGAGGACTTCTCTGCTGAAGTCACAAGACGACGCAGGGCTTTCAGCGATGTGTGCACAGCATTGTTCAAGGCTAAAAAGAAGTTCCAACTGCAGTATCCAGCCACCCTCCGCATATTTCATGCTGACGGCACGGTATCTACTCACAAATCACCTAAGTCAGCGGAGGAGGCCATCAGAAGACAGGAGTCTTCTTTGGAGTCACAGCCACCAAGCCGGCGGTCACAGAGCGGAGACACTCAAGTCCCTGTATCTCGCCGGAGACAGTCCTCGCCTAAGGAGCAGCGCAGACGCCCGAGACGTGCCAGACGCAACAGACGCCTCTCCAGGTCTCCTTCTCCGGACACAGCTCGTAGTTGAAGGGGGTGAGCCCCCGCCGTCTGAGGAACATTGAGCAAGTAACTTTGCTGGCACATAGCCAGATTACTACTGTCATACCTTTACTCTATTTTTCCCTCCTACAGTTGCGGAACTGCTTCTGGTTTGCTCCCTAGGGCATTTAGCTACCTTTCCCCATGTGATGGTGCCCCTACGGGACCCCGTGACATGGCTGAAAAAAGCGAAGTCTCACACTCAAAGATGGAGGAACAGCCTCTAAACATCAGGCTCCCTCATGAGTTGACAAAATGTTTTTTTGTTATGATATGTTATTGTTTTTCTGTGTTTCAGGCTTTGTTCTCAAGGACCGCAGGATGTAGCTTTGGGGACACATGCTCCTCTTGCTTTCCTGGGGGGGGGGGTGCGGGGGAAATCCAACCATGCTCTGAGTCTATCCTGGGTCCGCCACATAGACGGAGGCAGGATGATTCTCTCTCTGGTCGTTTTTTTACTGCAACTTATCTTTGCATTCTATCTTTGTCCTGAACCATCATGGTACGCTGCGTGACATGGAACGTCAAGGGGTTGAAGTCACCTAACAAACGAGTGCAGCTTCTCCGCTTCTTAAAGCGGTACCACCCCGACATAGTACTGATGCAGGAAACCCACCTCTCCGCAGAGGACATGGATAGAATGAAAAGATTTTGGGTGGGTAGTATATTTGGTTCTCCATCGGTAAATGGTAAAGCAGGTGTGATCACATTGATTCATAAATCTTTCCAGTTTCAGCTGATGTCTCACACACATGATGCAGAGGGCAGGGTATCGCACTTAATTATAGATCACCAGGGGGACCAATATAGTTTCTTTAACATTTATGCCCCGAATGGAGAAAACAAGAGTTTTTTTGCGGGATTGGCCGACATGATTAACGCAGATGTCACTCACAGGAAAATAGTGGGAGGAGATTTTAATACAGTTCTTGACCCGAGAGAAGATAGGAAGGGGCCCTCACGAGAGAGTGTGCAGCCTCGCTCTAGGGATAGAGTGCTACCGGGCTTCCTGGAACAAACGGGTCTGGAGGACGTCTGGCGCCTCACTCACCCAGCCGAGAGGGACTACACCCACTTCTCCCACCCCCAACAATCCTGGTCCAGAATAGACTACCTACTATCCAGCCAGATACTCAGTCGTAGGGTAGAGTCGGTGAAACACGGAGACCTTGTCATTACTGATCACTCTCCAGTCATACTTAATCTGTACCCGTCCTGCCCAATGGGGGTTGACTATATCTGGAGGTTTCCCTCCTTTATGACAGATGACGAGACATTCAAGGAGCTCCTGAGGGGGTGGTGGACAGAATTTGATTATTACAATGCGGAACACAAATCCACTCCACAATTATTTTGGGAAACCGGAAAAGTCGTCCTTAGAGGCAAATTGATAGCCCATATTACCTCAATGAAGAAAAAAACCGCCTCTCACTACAAACAGGCGAGTGATCGCCTCAGATGTGCTTACACAACCTTTTTGGGAGATCCGTCAGATTCCTCCAGAGAAGCCTGGCAGGCGGCTAGGGACGACTATGAACTCTGGCTAGAGAGGCGGGATGGGGTGTATCGCTCCCAATGCGAGGTGGAATTTTTTCGCCATGGCAATAAAGCGGGTAAACTGTTGGCTAGATTAGCCAGGGGTAGACACCCTCCGGCACATGTCTTGGCACTGAGAGACCAGCAGGGGGCCTTACACGCCACCCCGACTCAGATTAACAAAATTCTGGGAGACTATTACACATCATTATACTCACGACCCCCCCGGGAGACGGGTTCCCTATCTAACTTCCTGGCGGACCTCTCACTCCCCTCCCTTTCCGAGGAACAGCAAGAGATCCTCAACTCGGAAATTACAGAGGAGGAGGTTCGCAGGGCTATCAAATCTACTTCTAATGGCAAGGCCCCCGGACCTGATGGGTTTACGGGGGAATTTTTTAAAACCCTAGTGGACCAAATTGCCCCTAGCCTTACCAACCATTTCAATTCCATGTTCTCCACTGGCACTATCCCGGCAGGTGCAAAAATGGCATATATAAAAGTCCTCCCAAAGCCAGGTAAAGACCCCACTGATCCCGGGTCATACCGTCCGATATCACTGATAAACCAAGATATCAAACTGCTGACTAAAATTCTGGCGGATAGACTGGCAAACTACATGCCTGACCTGGTGGGAGATGCGCAGGTGGGATTCATCAGGAACAGGTCGGCGGTTACCAATATTAGAAAAGTACTGGTGGTTCTGGATAGGATCCGCCACCGCCCACAGCCAGACGACAATCCAGCTCTGTTGTCCTTAGACGCAGAGAAAGCATTTGATAATGTCCGTTGGGACTGGCTGTGGGCGGTGATGGAAAAGTTTTCAGTGGGGGGCCACTTTCGGACATTCTTAGGGGGCCTGTATACTGACCCAATGGCGAGGGTCCATACCCCGGGGCTTCTCTCAGCTCCAATCCCGGTGGGAAGGGGCACCCGGCAGGGTTGCCCGCTTTCTCCATTATTGTTCGACCTGGCCATCGAACCCCTAGCAAAATATTTGGAATCCTCGGATATATTCGAGGGTATTAAAGTAGGGAATAGATTAGTGAAAACGACCCTCTACGCTGACGATTTACTGATTTTCTTAAATAATCCCCAAAATAGCCTGCCCAACCTATTATCCTTTCTGACTGAATACGGTAAACTGTCAGGTTACAAAATAAACTTCGCAAAGAGTGAGCTTCTCCCCCTGGGCCCCTCTCCCCCCCCCCCCCCCTGGACACGTGAGGCCAGACCGTCTTTTATACAGGTCGCCAGGTCTTATATTACATACCTAGGTATCAAGGTAGGGAAGACACCTGACTCTCTGTACTCCTTAAACTACCCCCCACTATTAGATAAAATACGGACAGAACTACGAAAATGGGCGCAATTGCCGATCACCTTTATGGGTAGATGCCACCTGGTAAAAATGGTCAGTTTTGCACGGTTACTGTACCCACTCCAAACTCTCCCTCTACTGCTAAAACACGCTGACATAAATAGTCTCCGCCAGACATTTTCTAAATTTATATGGGCAGGTAAACGACCAAGGATCGCCTTCCAAAAGTTGGCACTGTGCAAACCAGATGGGGGGCTCAATTTCCCAAATATTAGGGGATATAATGTAGTTTGTTTGCTTCGTCATGTTATCGACTGGCTGCATGGCTCCTCTTATCATTCAAACTTTCCCCTAGAATCCGCCCTGCTGTGTCCCTGGAACCCGGTGGCACTCCTGCACACCGCCCACTCTCGTATGCCAACTCAGATCAAGAGTTTTATCATCTTAAAAGATACGGTAATGGCATGGAGGGAGGCACGAAAAATATTTCGACTCCCTTTCCTGTTGTCCAAAAGGATGCCTCTGTTTGGACATCCTGAATCCCCATGGGGAAGAACCCCTGACTGGGCCTCGACATGGATGACCAGGGGAGTCACCCTAGCGGGACACATAATGAATCCCGAGAGCAAAAAGTGGTTCACCCCGTCAGAGATTATGACAAAATTCCATATTCCTCAATCCCATTTTCTATATGTTAAACAGGTGCATGCCTTTTGTTCCAAACGACTGCAGAATCTGGGGGAGGAGGCTCAGGAGCACACTTTAGACGGTATAATGGGATCTGCTCCTAGAAAGACCTCTATTTCAGAGTTGTACAATGCCCTTAGAAACTCCTTCCTGAAAATAGATAGGACAGCTTTGTTTCCAATATGGGCTAAATGGACATCAGATCCACAAATCCAGGAACACATCTTACAGGGGTGGCATAGTTAGAAAGTATATCATAAATGAACGCTGGAGAGAGACTTACTTTAAGTTGGCGCATAATGCGCTTTATGGTTTTAATATACTCCCCTCTCCGCAATTCCCTGACAGACTCACGGCCTGCCCAAAATGTGACTTACCCCTTACTAACTTGTGGCATGGGGTATTGATTTGCCCGCATACCCAAACATATTGGCGAGACATAACTATATCCACACGCACTGGAGGATAGAGATACCATTCTCCCCCCCAGGCCTTTCTCTTCCATCAACTAAGGCCCCCAGAGGAAGAGGGGTCAGTGAAGGTCCCAGGCATAGTCCACATAGTCATACATGTAGCGCTCCGATGTCTCTTTCAGGAGTGGCTGTCGAACAAGGCCCCGGAGGTTCCCATGGTAGTTTCTCAGTTAAAACGGTTATTTGGTATAGACAGAGTTTACGCAGAGAGACACAAACACTCAGGGGTCAAGAAGTTTCTCCAACGTTGGCGATCCTTCTTGGAAACCCATTACAGTACTCAGGACATACACAACATAATGTATCCTTTTAGATATACTGAATGGTACTGTCAGCAAGACGTGGCGGGCACTCTGGGACGCTTACGAGTCCCATCGTCGACCGCAGTAGCTCTTGACCGGGGAGTAACACCTTGAAAACCTCACGACCCATTTAATTATTGTTGTACTATGCGGTTTATCTTACACTGTTATTCCTGCCTCAGGTTGTAGGCCTGTATTTTGAGAGATATTGTTATCCCCATTGCTTCCTTTGTTCTTTGTGTATGGTTTTTTTTGTTGTTTTTTTTTTGTTTACGTTTATTCTTCCTTTTTAGGGAAGTTTGTGTGTAAAATCTGAATAAAAATATATTTAAAAAAAAAAGTGAGTGCCACATTGTCTTTGTTTGCTTTTGCACACTTTTATTGAGAGAAGTTTTACATAAGTGATGGCACACAAGCAATACACACAAGTGTCAAGCATATAAAGTCCTTAGTGGCAGCAAAACATCATAAAGTTAAATCCAACATAAATTCACATCTAGTCATGCACCTTTTCTAATCATCTGTCTAATCATCCAAAGAAAACTATGGGGGGAGATTTATCAAACATGGTGCAAAGTCAAACTGGCTCAGTCGCCCCTAGCAACCAATCAGATTCCACCTTTCATTTTGCAAAGAATCTGTGAGTAATGAAAGGTGGAATCTGATTGGTTGCTAGGGGCAACTGAGCCAGTTTCACTGTACACCATGTTTGATAAATCTCCCCCAATGTGTTCATTAAAAGGTTGAATTAATTCATGTGACACTAGGGAAAGATTAGAAGGTGTAACAAATAGAGATGAGCGAACCTGGAGCATGCTGGAGTCCATCCGAAAAACGAACGTTCTGCATTTGATTAGCGGTGGCTGCTGAAGTTGGATAAAGCCCTAAGGCTATGTGGAAATCATGGATATAGTCATTGGCTGTATCCATGTTTTCCAGACAACCTTAGAGCTTTATCCAAGTTCAGCAGCCCCAGCTAATCAAATGCCGATCATTCGGGTTCGGAACGACTCGAACCCGAACCCGGTTCGTTCATCTCTAGTTACAAAAGATTCTAGATAAATGCAAGACCACGACTTCTAATTTTAAAGAACAATGTCATCACAAAATTACTGCTAAGTAGATTGAAGAGCAAGGTCTGAAGAACACGAATAAGAGGGGGGTGTTCAATCAATCCTAAAGTTTCTGTTTCAAAATTGAGATTTGATTATGTATAGTCTTGTGCTTACTGTTTGGTAGAGATGAGCGAACCTGGAGCATGCTCGAGTCCATCCGAACCCGAACGTTCGGCATTTGATTAGCGGTGGCTGCTGAAGTTGGATAAAGCCCTAAGACTATGTGGAAAACATGGATATAGTCATTGGCTGTATCCATGTTTTCCAGACAACCTTAGAGCTTTATCCAACTTCAGCAGCCACCGCTAATCAAATGCTGAACGTTCGGGTTCGGGTGGACTCGAGCATGCTCAAGGTTCGCTCATCTCTACTGTTGGGCTGTAGGTTTGTTTTTGATTGTTTTATGTTGACTATGGTTACAGACATGAGAATTTCTTTCAAATTAGGACTTGACCTTTCTGCAAAGTGTATACTACTTCTACTAAATTGTTTCAAGTTTTTAATGTCACTTTCCAGTTAAAAGGCAGAATGAACCACAGTAAGCTTCTTACACATTATAAAAAAGTTGTCAAGTTTTAGTAGGACTGACGTACTGTCTATTCTATAGGATGGCCTCCTGACCCCCCAGAGAGAAGGATCAGGCATGTCGGATTTTAACTGCCTGACCTTCTTGTTCTTGGAGAAATAAACAACCCCAGATAGCCTGGGCAGCAGCTTACCCCTCCTGTCTCCATTCAGAACACATGAAGGCTTGGCCTAGCTGAACATTTGTGTTTGGAGGAATCAGGAGAGTGAGCTGTTGGCTGGATGACGCTAGTGTACGTGTATGGGTGCCTTTTAGTAGCGAATAGTTGATAGCAGTAGTAGCCTTTGAATTTATTCCTTTTGTTTTTTTTTGCGGTAAGATCCTCAGTTTAGCATACCATTATTCCCATCCCATTTGCCTGCACATTCATTGTTTGAATGGGAGGGCTTGCACTCCTCTCCGCTCAAAAAAAAAAACATGCCAATTCTTTTAGCTGAGAGCAAAGGGACATAAGCCCTCCAATTCAAACACATTGAAGGCAGGATTCTGTAGTGTGAACGGGCCTTAGTGTAAAACTGGCCAATGTCAACTAAATTAAAAAAAAAAAAATTAGTTATGCGACCAATAACCACATTTTCCTCCATTGCCCTTCTGCGCTGCTTTTCGATCTGAATCAATCACATGTTTGGCATATTCCTGGCACATTTCTTCATTCTTCTGCTTGTCATACTCTATGTCCGCTGCTCTTTGTGCTTGTGCCATTGCCTTCTTCTCAGCCTAAGAAAATAAAAAGGATATTGTAGCATGTAGAATGAAAGAAAAACTAATATATAAGTTTTGTTTAACATGGCCCCGGCTGTTGTGACTAGACTAAACTTTGTTTTATTCAGTATAACTGTGGGCGGATCTTGGTCTTTCAGCCGTATTACAGTACTTTTGTGGTAAATCAATTTTTATTAGATTTAGAATGTGTCCAAAGGAGATTGGTGGGTGGCATTGCATTATTTCTCTGTGTGGCCGCCTAAAGCTTCAAAATGCTGAACTATGGATAGAGCATAACAAGCCTAAATGGAAATACCCCTTTAACCCATCTTTATGCACCTGTACCTCATGGTGTTGCAAACCAGGGGTAGATACCTCTTGGCTCATCCATTTAGCATGCAACCTTTACCTCTGCCTGTATTGTTAAGGAGATGCAATGCCAGAAAAGAACACTGGGTGGCAATATTGCTTACAAGATAGGAGTACTCAGAACCTCAGTGTAGAGCTTTCCAGTATAGGGGATAGGCATACCAAGGAGGATATAATATAACGTGGTACACTTGCTTTCCTTATCGTTCTCAGGCAGCACTTCGGGCTCAAAAGCAAAATTACAGTTAAAACAAATGTTCACTTTCCTCATCATCCTCAGGCAGCAAAGGTATATTTGTGCTACCTTCAGACTCGAGGAAAGCAAAACAGTTAATTTTTACTATTACAGTTCATTGCTTGTGGACAGAGATTGGGGTCTGGATATTTAGATCCCTGCAATCGACCAAACGTTTGACACGTTTCTGTAACATGTCAAAATCTAATACTTGGTAAAGCACTAACCTTCCCATTCTTGGAGTAGAGAGCCCCATCTCAACTAAAGGTGCCCATAGACAAGACAGAAGTGAGCTTTTACACCCCATTTTTACATTAATATACAGATTCAGCTACTGTATGTTTCTGGGGATTAAAACCAACTGGATTGGCTAAGAAAATCTATTGTGCCCAGACACCAAACCCATCCGCATCATATTACCAGCACTTTCCACTTAAATTACAGACATAAGTCTTACGCCCATGGATGGCTAGAGGCCAGGGGCGTAACTACAAAGGGCTGAGCCCCGTAGCAAACTTTTGATAGGACGCCCCCATCCTATTGTGGGTAATCACCGTTTGTTAGCCCTCCACCCAGTAGATAGCATATGTTAGGTATCTTCCCTCAAACCCCCCTCCCCCCCAAGTAGATAGTGCCCCCATGGTAGGCATCTCTCCTAGTGTTCCCCATGGTAGGCATTACACCTCATATCCCCCCCCCCTCCCCATACATAGTGTTCCCAAAAATAGACATCTCCCCTATTATCCTACCATCCTTTGGTATTGGGATGACAAATCAGGAGGCCCAATGTATTGCAGGGATGGCCCCCCTGATGTGGTGGGCCCCATAGCGACAGCTATGGCTGCTACAATGGTGGTTACGCCACTGCTTGAGGCTCTGAGGGCACGTCTGCTGGGTGCTCTTACCATCTGCTGGATCTGAATTGCTTGAATGTTTCTACATTCATCCTGGGCTTTCTTCTTTTGTTCCCTTTGTTTTGCAAAAAAAAAGTCGTCGGCCTCTCTTGTATCATACCGATCCTGCAATCCCTGCAATCTTTGTTCCTTAACATCGTCTTCTTTCTTCTTCCTCTAATAAAAGTATATACCAAACACAGTTTATATAAACAGCTCAAATATACACTAAATATAACAATGTAAATTTTAACAGAATAATATATTTCTAAATATTTTCTCCCAAGCTGTACATGATGTCTTCCATCCATGGAAAGAAATGACCGCTATAGCCAGAGGATGATGCCCCCCAGGGGGCAAGTTGTCTGTCTCATTACAGAAGTACCTCTCTACTACACTCTGTATACAGAATAAAGACACAGCACAATATAACCACATTTTAGTTTCTGTATTACACCCACAAGACCTAAACCTCCGAGTGATTCTACTGAACCTAACAGCCATATTATCTCTTATAACATTATACTAATCTACATTCAGTTCAGTAGAGCCGCCAAGGGCAGAGGTGTTGCCTCCGTTATATGGTCATGTGCAGCTCCTCTATATAAGTGGAACAAGGGAAGACAAAGAAAATAATACGTGTGTTTGTGTGCATACAGGTGAGTGGCTAGAGGATTTAGCATAGTAACTCTGGACATTATTTCTAACTAACTGCTCCAGGTTACAAAAAAGGCACAGTAGACTGTGTAAATGAAAAATATCTAATCCCAGAATTGCCAGTTTTAGCTCACCTTGTGATCTATAAGCCTCATCTTCCCAAAATTATACCAATAAAAACTACAGCTTACCCGACAAAAAACAAGCTGTCAGGAATCGTGCACCTCAGCAGAGACAGAAACTGGGCGCGCGGCTCAGCTGGGAGAAATGCCGACAGCGTCCTTCACAACAGGCAAGAGCGTTTGCTAGGGGCGCGCCGAGGGCGTCCCGAGCAGCCGCCCTGCACTTCCAGCTCAGAGACATCACCACGCTTCTGCTTGTGAGCGGGACTCGTTGCTGCGGGCCCGCCGATCGCGTCCCCGGCAACCAGCCTGCTATGTTTACCTTTTCTTTTGTATGTAGCCACGACAGGGGCTTCACCACCCCCAGTTTATCGGCATCAGGTGTACCCTTGATGGTGACTGACAGCTGACCTAGCCAGTTAGCTGTCAGCACCTAAGTTCCTGTTCACTATAAATCTTATTCCATGGCCTGTGATAATGTCAGGTAGGGAACTGGGAAGACAACAGACGAGTGCAGCCCTAGACTGGCACCCGCCCCAGCTGACCCTACCTACTTGCCCCAAACAGTACTAAAGATTACTGCGGACAACTGGTCGACAATCCTTACACTGAAATAAGTGCAACACAAAACAAGACAGGACAAACAAACACAATAGAGAATGGTCAGAGTAGGGGGTCAGTAACACATGGGCAGCGAGGTACAAAATCAGAATCCAGGAAGCAAAGTCAGGGTACGAAATCCAAAGGTCAAAGTCACAATAACAAACAGGAGAACGCTAGGTCAAGGCACAAGGGATATCATAGGCAATGGAATAAGACCAGGGCTGGGATTTATAGTGAACAGGAACCTAGGTGCTGACAGCTAACTGGCTAGGTCAGCTGTCAGTCACCATCAAGGGTACACCTGATGCCACCTGATAGGTGGTGAAGCCCCGGCCGCGGCTACATACAAAATAAAAGGTAAACATAGCAGGCTGGTTGCTGGGGACGCGATCGTTGGGCCCCCAGCAACGAGTCCCGCTCACAAGCAGAAGCGTGGTGACATCTCTGAGCGCGGCCCAAGACCTGGAAGTGCAGGGCGGATGCTAGGGACGCCATTGGCGCGCCCCTAGCAACCGGTCCTGCCTGTTGTGAAGGACGCCGTCGGCATTCCTCCCAGCTGAGCCGCACGCCTCGGCAGAGACAGGAACCGGGCACGCAGCTCGATTCCTGACACAAGTCCTTACACAGCTCGGCAAACTGAAAAATAAAAAAGTCTAGAAAATGGATAAAAAGCAAAGTTACTACTATAAACAGCGTAAAAACAAAAGCTGCTAAATTATGTTTTCCTTTTTTTTTTTGTTTTTATATTGCATTTTATGGTAAAATAAAGGATAGCACTAAAACTTGGTCCTGCAAAAAACAAGTAGACCACTTTCAAGTCATGAATGGATCTCACAGCCACCAATCCCTTTAGATCAGTGCTTCTCAAACTGTGAGGCGGGCCTCACCAGTGAGGCGGCCGCTAGTTGTTGGTGAGGCCCAGCTGGGGAGCCAGTTTTCACAAAAGTGACTATGATCTGCAAAGTCCTTCAAAATCTCCATTTTAGCAACATTACTAATTCATTTTGTACTTGTTTTATTAATATATAGAGCTTGGAAGATAGGTGAAAGGTATCCCTAGCATTATTTTCAGCTTTTAAATAGACTTTCACCGCAGACAGTGAGGCCCAGGCACCCTCTTGGTCAGTCTGGTGAGGCCCAGGCATTGCCTTGGTCTGTTGGATGAGGCTCCAGTAGAAATAGTTTGAGAAGCACTGCTTTAGATTATCAGCAAATCCCGCTAAAATTACAGACATATCTTACGCCCATGGGTTTTCACATATCTATCTCTGAGGGCACGTCTGCTGGGTGCTCTTACCATCTGCTGGATCTGAATTGCTTGCACGTTTTTACATTCATCCTGGGCTCTCTTCCTTTGATCCCTTTGCTGTGCGAAAAAGAAGTCATCAGCTTCTCTTGTATCACGACGATCCTGCAATCCTTGCAATCTTCCATCCGTTTCTTCTTCTTCTTTCCTCTTCCTCTAATAAAAGTACAGACCCAAACATAATTTATATGAACAGCTACAAAACCTAAGTGTTCAGGGTGAGCAGACTGGAGGATGATGGAGCAGGCGTTCTCTCTCACCCACAAACCTTGCTGAATGATAATGCCCTAGTTGAAGGTGAGGATTGAAGATCTGGAGAAATAACCTCTGTCCTTTTGGCCTCTCAAGGAATATTAAACTCCACCAGCTGCAAAACCTAAATGATCATAATCTACTTGAGGTTCTGGCAATAACCCGCTTTTGCAAAGTGAAACTAACCCACCGTGTAGATCTTAAACCAGTAAGGATCAACAA
The DNA here is from genome assembly GCF_027789765.1 of Dendropsophus ebraccatus. NCBI lineage: Eukaryota > Metazoa > Chordata > Amphibia > Anura > Hylidae > Dendropsophus > Dendropsophus ebraccatus. The sequence continues at coordinate 28,956,248 of NC_091462.1, read as the reverse complement.
TGTTCTACCAACCCACCAAGACCGCACCAAGCTTTTGGATTACAATGACAATGGGGAAAAAAATTTCGGTTCTTGCAATACCATTCTGCTGAATGGCTACAAGGTGCTTATTTTTGCATTCTACTCTGTTGAAGTCTTTCCTAAATACAAGGCATTCGGTAGCATATTCTCCATTTCTATGTTACATTTCAGTTACAATATCCTGCTAGAGTGACCTTGTCAGATGGAACTACTACCCTGAAGAAGCCTTGGGATCTGGATGGTCTTCTGGACACAGGAGCTGCATTTGAATCAAAGAAAGGTTCGAAAGCACCAAACTCAGTCCTGTCTCTTACATAAAGAAAACCCTTCCCAGGATGCTTCACATTATGGTCTGATGGACTATGCGAATGAATTAGAATGGAATCCCGGCCGAAGTGTATACACATAGTATACACTCCGTCCGGGATTCCTTCCGGCCGCACGAAACACTGACATGTCAGTTTTCTGAGGCCTCTATTCATTATATAGTGGCCGCACAGAACATGTCAGTTCACACAATGAACGCATGCTCTATTGTGTGCAGCGGTGAATTTGGATGTGGGCGCACACGGGTGCACCCGCATCCAAATTCACCAGAAATAAAGATCATCCGGTCGGTACTGCAGTACCGGCCGGGATGATATTCAGTAATATCGGCCGTTCTGTGACCTGGCTGGGTCACAGAACGGACGGTGTTTTAAAATGTGAACATGGCCTAAAAGAGTCACAACCACCAACATGTTCCCTATTAGAATAAAGTACACCAGGCTCCTGTACTCACCATGGCCATTCTATGATCTGTAATTCCCTGCACATCTGCTTTTCTCTTCTCCTCTTTATCCATACTTTCTTTTTTGAGCTTTGCTTCTATTTCCTCCAGAGCTTTAGTCAGACGTTCTTCCTCATCATTAAACTTCTGCTTCATCTGTTCTGCCAGCAGTTCGGTCATTTTATCACTGCAGTCCATTGCTTTTCTAGTTCACGTGAAGATAACAAATTCTATGTTATATTTTCGAATACACACAGAACACACATATAGAATGGAAGCCCCAGAATTTCTGAACTGTGATGTTCTCAGAAATCTTTCCTTTACCAGCAGCTGCAGTATGTGGATAACCCGGCACAATGGCGGACATTGTTATACTGCTAGATTCTCCTATATCATTACTGACTGAAAGTCGCCCATCTATACAGGTTTCTCGCTGTTCACTATAGAAAAGCTTAGTTTCTTACTTTATTATTGTCCTCACCTATATAACTCCTCTTCTTTTTCCCTTCTAAGAATTGCCATTTTTTGTTTTGCAACAACATAGTCTTTTATCAGGTCATCATCATCTTCTTCCATCTTCTTCTCAATAACTCGAAGGAGGTCTCTGTCGGCAATATGTGCCTATGAATAGTGACAGAGGACATAAAGTAAAGTAGATTGGTTTCTTTTCTTCCATACTAATTGATACAATACTCTCTTCTGAGATGACATTACATTAAAGAGAAACATGTAACCTGCTGATATGTCCCTATAGCGCATGGGGAGCTGAGGATGAAGGGAAGTTTCTTCCCTTGATCCTCAGCATCATTTCCACAATATTAGTAATTTAATCCCTATGGAAATATGTAGTTTTGATGCACTGGGGAAGGACTACCCACCCCCTGTGCACCAAAACATCACATACTTGCATTAGGATTAAATTACTAATATTGTGGAAACGGTGCTGAGGATCAAGGTAAGAAACTTCCCCTTCATCCTCAGCTCCCCATGCGCTATAGTGAGATGCTTCTAACCTGCTTATAGTTTCCCTTTAAAGAAGTTCTCACATCTCAGTTAATACAGTTATACTTGTAGGACTCATCAAGTGAAATATTTTTGTAAATACAATCATTTAGCAAACTTGTCCCCTTCTCCTGATATGCTGCTCTTTCCCTCTTATTATTTACAGCTCATTGTCTAGGTTACCAATCACTGCTCTGCTCTAAAAGCAGAGCTCCAACTGTGTTGTCCCCTTTATAGATGGCCCTATAAGGGGGACTACATAGAGGGGGGCCATCTATAAGGGGGACAACATAGAGGAGAGCATATACTATAGGCAATGCACAGAGCGGGGTCAACTACTATAGTGGACTACACAGAGGAGGGCCCCTCGTCTATATGGGATGCACATGAGGCCAGCTTTATGGGAGACTGAACAGACAGGGGCATCTATTAGGTGGTCACACAGAGGAGGGCCATATACTATAAGGGGGATTACACAGAATCTGGCCTACCCACTAAATGAGGGCACGGAGGGGCCAATACAGATGTGCAGTTTGTTATCCTGACCTTCTTACATGACACTACACATTTCTCCCCACTCACCAGATGAGATTTCATTAATTCTCTTTTCTCTTCATTTTTCAGATGACTTAATTTATTCATTTCCACCTCATACAGCCTGGCCTGCCTCTGAATCTCTTCACCTTCTCGGCAGGTGGCTCGCCTCTCCATGTCAGCAGCATGTTTGTGCTCCTCTATCCTAGGGACAAATGTAAGGACAACAAGATATATACCAGTAGGAGAGAAGGATCAGGCATGTTGGATTTCCACTGCCCAATCCTTGTGTTCATTCATACATTATAGATCATATGTGTGAAGAACGAAATGGTAATCCTTTACATACTGCTTCAGAAGTTCTTTAGCATTTTCCCTGTTCTCAGTTGACCTCTGGAGCGCCCTCTGCTGGTCATTAAAGATACTTCCTTTCAAATCCCTCTGCATCTCAGCGACGCTGTCCTGGTCTTGTCTATAGTTCCTACTCATCTGTCGATTTTTCAGTTCTATCAGTAAGCAGCAGTGCGCTCTGTAATAACATAGGTAACACATCATTGTAATCACTTAGATGCCTTCACACTACACTTTTTACATGAATCCCAAACAAATTCCATGTTCAAATCTGCCTGGGGCTGCCATTGTCTTGATCAATGGAGATCCATGGTTTGGGACCCCAGTAATCGTACATTTATCACCTATCCAAATGCTGTTAGTGGGCCAACTACTTTACATAAAATGTCAAGTGTCAAGTTTGTGTATTAAATTATATCTGGAGGTGAAGGGAAAGCTATTGTTACCTCTTCCTATCACTCAACCCATTTCTGACCAGTGAGTCAGGTGCAGCGCCGGCGTCAGCACTAGAGATGAGCGAACCTGACGGATTTCTGGTTCGTACGAACCAGAAATCTCGGCATCTGACTCCCGCTGTCTGCCGGCTCGGTGCAGCGGGTGGATAGGTTGTATCCCAGTTTTCCAGGCGCTCCTTAGGCTGTATCCACCTGCTGCACGGAGCCGGCAGACAGCGGGAGTCAGATGCCGAGATTTCTGGTTCGTACGAACCAGAAATCCGGCAGGTTCGCTCATCTCTAGTGCTGACGCCGGCGCTACACTTCCTTCTCCCTGCTGCTGGTAAGCTTTACCTCGCTTAACGGAGAACTCCAGGCTGGGGGAATTTTTGGCAGAGTGCTGGGGAGGATAAAAGTAGTAACATTGTCTCGCTTCCCTCACTCCAGTGCTGATGCCGGTATCCCGAAGCTCCAGCCCCCCAGGTCCTGCCCGCTTCTGGGTCTGGGTGGGGACCTGGGATGTGATGTGCCAGGACTGCTTAGCCAGTCAGCGGACGTAGCAGGGTCCTGCCTTGGCCATCAACTGGCTGAGCGGGTCTAACACGTCTTCTCCTAGGTCCCCACTCAGACAGAGAAGCGGCCTGGATTGGGGGACGGGAGCTGCGGGATACCGGCGCCAGCAGTGGAGCAAGGGAGGTAGAGCATGTTACTTCTTTCATCCTATAATTTTTATAACTAGGAATAAACAAATTTACAGTACTTGCGAATTTAAGCACTTCGCTAGGCCCGGCAGTCGGCTAGTCAGCCAGGTGCCTTTAAACTCCATGCCACTCCTCTCTGGGTGCTTGGAAAAGCTTGATCCAGTCCTGGAAAACTGGGAAAGCTTTCCAGGACTGGATCCAGCTTTTCCAGACACCCTGAGATTAGCACAGACTTCAAAAGCAGCCGGCTGGCAAGCTGACCGCAGAGCCTAGCGAAGTGCCTAAATTTGCTAGTACTGTAAATTCCCTCATCCCTAGTAATAACTATATGGTGGCACCACAGTGGACATTATAACTATATGGGGATACAGCAGGAAACATAACTATATGGGGGGCACTGCAGGGAACATTATAACTATATGGGGGTACAGCAAGAAATATAACTTTATAGGGGGCACAGAGGGAAATATTATAACTATATGGAGAGGCACAGGGGACAGTATACCTATATGGCGACATAGAAAGGGACATTATACCTATATGGAGGCCCAGGGGACACACAGTATAACTATTTTAAGGGTCTGTTCACATCTGCATTGTTATAGCTAGGTTCATATATATGGCATTCAGTAGGTTCTCCTGTACCTTCATAGAAACAGAAGAACAGATAATAATGGAACCCAACAAATTTCATTGACTACAATGGGGTCTGTTGGAAATCCAGTTCAGTGATGCTCATTCTTGCTGAACTTTAGATGGCAGTCCAGCGCACATCTCCACATCACATTTTTCATGTATCACCAAGCAATTGTCTAAAATGTCACTTTAAAGTAGTCTGTGGTGACTTTGGTCGCCATCTGACCTCCATTCTTAAAGGGGTTATCCAGCGCTACAAAAACATGGCCACTTTTCCCCCTACTGTTGTCTCCAGGTCAGGTGTGGTTTGCAATTAAGCTCCATTTACTTCAATGGAACTGAGTTTCAAAACCCCAACCAAATTGGAGACAACAGTAGGGGGAAAGTGGCCATATTTTTGTAGCGCTGGATAACCCCTTTAAGGAACAAATTTCGCTCCTCCCTCAGAGTTGATGTTTTGCAAGTACGACCTGGATGTCTTATTTCCAGGTGCCCTCTTCCTAATGTACAGTGAGGACTGTATGTGTGTGGACATAGTGTCAGTGGTTAATAGTATTGACTGCTGACCCATGGGGAGTCACTTGGCCTCCCTAGTATTTTTTGTCCCCTGATGAACCCACGTAGTGGGGGAAATGCGTTGGTATGCCATTATAAAGCAGCCAGTCCTAAAATCCAGAGATTGGGTTTGTGAATCTTATTGAATAATTGGAACCTTTTGTCCACTTTCTGGATTGTTTTTATTTTAATGTATACTAACATCTGTTCTGCAATATTGATAATAAGACAATGGTGTCATTACATAAATCACTGAGTGAATAGAATTTGCAAACAAATTTGATGATCCTACAGAGTGAAGTGCAACTACAGCAACCACTCACATCTTGGGTGTCAGCCCAGAGAAGGAAGAGGTGAAGGCACTTGCTGAGGCATGTAATGGCCATATTAAATAGCCCGAGCTGAGCTGTAAATGAGCACTGATCTCCTAAATCGCCAACCATATTCGTGTAGCCAGAGTTGGACAATCCCCAGATCAGTTCACATCTCAGACGACAGCATATTGTTTTCTGCCATGTTTAAAGTGAGCGATCAGCTGACGAGTGAGCATTTGCTTGTTTGTGGCCTTATTGCTGGCCCTAATATATGGGGCGACAGCTGCTGGATTGGGTAGATAATTGGCCCGTGAAAGCGGACCTTAAAAAAGGTAAGAATACAAATGTAAAAACGGACTCCAAGTACACTTTTAAGATTGCCCACAAGTCAATGCCCACAAGTCAATGGGACAAAGAGTCCTTGATGGATCAAAATCCAGGCCCTCACAAAGGAAACAAGCCCAGAAGCCAAGGGGAGGCAGATGGTGGATGAGGCTTTCAATGGATGGATGAGTCCCATGTAAATAACATAAATCCCCTCCATCACCCCCACTAATATGCAGTCCCATGTAAATTATATTACTTTTCATCCTCAGCCCCTGCGAACATGAAGTCCCATGTAAATTATATCACTCACCTTCAGCCCCCAACATACAATTCCATGTAAATAACATCACTTCCCTTACTTCAGCCCCTCTAACATAAAATAAATAAATATCATCACCCCCTTCCCTTTAGCACCCTCCAACATGGAGTCCCATGTAAATAACATCACCTCCCCCCAGACCCTCCAACATGCAGTCCAATTTAGAGGGGTTATCCAGCGCTACAAAAACATGGCCACTTTCCCCCCACTACTGTTGTCTCTAGTTTGGGTGGGGTTTGGAAACTCAGTTCCATTGAAGTAAATGGAGCTTAATTGCAAACCGCACCTGAACTGGAGACAACAGTAGTGGGGGGAAAAGTGGCCATGTTTTTGTAGCGCTGGATAACCCCTTTAAACAACTCCACTCCCTTCTAATCAGACCCTCTAACATACAGTCCAATGGGAATAACATCACTTACCTCCCTTCAGCTCCCTCCAACATAAAGTATCATGGAAATAACATCACAGCCTCCCTTTAGCCTCCTCCACCATGTGGTCCCAGATAAATATCACTCCCTTCTCTTCAGCCCCCGCTCCCCCCCCCCCCCAACATACAGTCCCATGTAAACATCACTTTCAATCCCATCAGTCCCTCTAACAAAAAGCCCCATGTAAATATTTCTACCCTCCCATCTCCCCCTGCATGCAGTACCCTGTAAATAACATCACACCCTCCCTTCAGCCCCTCAGACATAGAATTTCATGTATATAACATTACACTTTCTTAAGCCTTCTCTAACACACAGTCCCATGTAAATATCACTCTCTTCCCATCAGCCCCTCCAAAATACAGTCCCATGTAAATATCACTCTCTTCCCATCAGCCCCTCCAAAATACAGTCCCATGTAAATATCACTCTCTTCCCATCAGCCCCTCCAAAATAGTCCCATGTAAATATCACTCTCTTCCCATCAGCCCCTCCAACATACAGTCCCATGTAAATATCACTTTTTTCCCATCAGCTCCTTCAACATACAGTCCCATGTAAATAACATCACCCACTTATCTTTAGCCACCTCCAACATACAGTCCCATGTAAATAACCCCTCCCCTGCAACATACAGCCCCATGTAAATAACCCTTCCCCTGTAATAAACAGCCCCATGTAAATAACTCCTCCCCTGCAATATACAGTCCCATGTAAATAACCCCTCCCATGCAATATACAGCCCCATGTAAATTACCCCTCCCCTGCAATATACAGTCCCATGTAAATAACCCCTACCATGCAATATACAGTCCCATGTAAATAACCCCTCCCATGCAATATACAGCCCCATGTAAAGAACATCACCCCCTCCCTGCAGCCTCCTCCCATAATACAGCCCCATGTAGATAATCACTCCCCTGCAACATACAGCCCCATGTAAATTACATCATTCCCCTCCCTTTATCCTCTTCCAACATACAGTCCTATGTAAATAACATATCCTCTCTCTGCAGCCCCATGTAAATAACATCACGTGCCCCTCCCTTCTGCTTCCTATAAGGTAGAGGCCTATGTACATAACATCTCCCCTCATCCCTTTACCCCCCCAGCATGCAGTCCCATGTAAATAACATTTCTCCCCTCCTTCATACCTTCTCACCCTGCTGTGTCTCCTCCACAGCAGACAAGTAGGAAGGTGGATGCTTTATTCTAGTGGGTTAGAGAAGCTCTGATGATGTCATGGTCATGTGACCAGCCTGCTGTGTGGGAGGGGCTAGTCTTGTGTAATGTAATAGAATGAATCTTACTACATGAGGTTCTATGGTTCCTAACCTGCTTCTATATAAGAATGCTGCATCCTAGTGGGATAAAGGATTTGTTCATCTGTCTATAAGGGGACGAGTCGCTCTCACTAAGCTGTTTGTTATCTATCTGGATAGAGTGGTGGTAACATGAGCCCCTGGTGAGAGCCCGACGGGTATTGTTACTCAGCAACAGCTTCATCAGATCTCTCTGAGCAGCGAAACACGTTGGGTCCTCACCAGGGACACGTTACCACGACCCACAAATAAGATATCAATCCTTTCTTTATATTATACGATTGCCGTCTCTCATCTATGAATTTTACTGCAGATTATCCGCAACAAAATCTTCAAATAGAATACATTTTCTGAAAATCTGCAACAAACCTGTGGATAATCCACAAGAGAATGGATATAATCCAGGATTAAGCAAAATATATTTGCTTTTAATCAAAAACAGCACCACCCCTGTCCTCAGGTTGTGTGCGGTATTACAACTGGGCACCATTCACGTCAAGGGAACTGAGGTGCAAAACCACAAACAACCTGAGCACAAGGGATGCACAGGGATATACCTGGTACCAATTATATATCCGTCTGTGCCAGATTGTAGAAAAATATAGAAGTGCTGAGGACAGTAACACCTCCTTGCTCCCCCTCCCATCCCTAGTCCTGTAGGAAGTTGAGTCCTGATCACAAATTTCACACCTACAATTTGTTCACACAGCACAAGATTAGGAAGCAGGGCTCAGTGCTAGAAGCTGAAGCAAGCAGGCACAGGGATGGGCAGGGGAGCGAGGAGGTGTTATAATATGTCTTACAAGGATTTCTTCTGTTGTTTGTTTGGCAGGTAAGTATTGTACAACTATTCCTATCTGTACACAGTGGCGGTCTTTGGCACCAAGCACCCCAACATCCAGGGGGGCCCCCACGCCCCGCTCTTGTGCTCAAGACCGCTGGACAGGGCCGCTGCCCCGCTCACTGCTGCCATCTGAACTGTAACTATGAGCACTCGTAATGAGCACTCATCGTTACATGCAGCAGCACTGACAGGGCAGGAGACATTGGCTCCCTTCCTGTCAGTCACCCTGTGTGCTCCCCCTCCCATATAGTATATAACACAATAAAACAAACACTTATACTCACCTGGATCCGGGCATCTCCTTCTCTTCACTCTTGTGGCCCCAGGAAGTGTTTTCCCTGCGGTCACAAGTGGCAGCTTTGTCCTTGTGGTGCCGGCGCTCCAGTGACATCACTGGAGCATCAACACCAGGACAAGGGGAGTGCGGTCTCTTGTGATCGCAGGGAAAAACCTTCCTGGGGCCACAAGAGTGAAGAGAAGGAGACGCCCGGATCCAGGTGAGTATAAGTGTTTGTTTTATTGTGTTATATACTATATGGGAGGGGGAGCACACAGGGGTCTGTTTAACTGGGGTCTATATAAATGGGGGGAGCACACAGGGGGGCTATATAACAGGGGCAGCACACAGGGGGTTATAGACTACTGGGGCTTCACAGAGGGGTCTATATACTACTGGGGGCAGCACACAGGGGGTCTATATACTACTTGGGGCAGCAGAATGGGGTCTATATACAACTTGGAGAGCACACAGGAGGTCTATATCCAAGTAGGGGAGCACACAGGGGGGCTATATACTACTGGGGGAGCACACAGGGGTCTATATACTACTGGTGGGGCACACAGGGGGTCTATATACTACTGGGGGAACATACAGGGGGTCTATATAATACTGGTGGGGCACACAGGGGGTCTATATACTACTGGGGGAACCACACAGGGGGTTTATATACTACTGAAGGAGCACACAGGGGTCTATATCCAAGTGGGGGAGCACACAGGAGGTCTATATCCAAGTGGGGGAGCACACAGGGGGGCTAAATACCCCTGAGGGAGCACACAGGGGGCCTATATACTAGTGGGGAAGCACACAGGGGGTATATACAACTGGGGGCAGCACACAGGGGGTCTATATACAACTGGGGCAGCACACAGGAGCTCTATATACTTCTGGGGGAGCACATGGGGGGGCTATATATAACTGAGGGAACACACAGGGGTCTATATACTACTGGGGGAAGCAAACAAGGGGTATATACTACTGGGGGCAGGACACAAGGGGTATATACTATTGAGAGCAGCACACAAGGAGTATATATTACTGGCGGTAGCGCACAAGGGGTATATACTACTTGGGGCAACACACAGCGGTCTATTGTTTTGGAACGCGTGTCGAGGGGGGGGCCCCAGACATAACTTCGCTTGGGGCCCCAGAAATACCAAGACCGCCCCTGTCTGTACAATGCTGAACTTGTTTACGACTCTTTTATTGCTGACAAAAAAATATTTTTAACCACATAAACACCAGACTAATATCACTGCTCCTCACAGTCCTCACCGTGTGTGTGAGCGGTCTCAAAGTCCACTAGAAGATCTTGTGGTTTAATCCTTAATTTTATTAACGTTTTTGTCATTTACTGCTGAGAACTTTATTATATTTATGTGTGAATGAGCCGTAATGAGGGGAGATAAATAAAAGTGTATGTACAGGTGTAGGTGTGGCTTATTTTAAAGTGGTTGTGGCCTATATAAAAAAAATCTGCTGTGGATAGAGCAATAATTTGTTACTTTCATGGTTGGAGGAAAAACTATTAAATGAGGTAGTCCAATGTTTTTTGTTTGTTTTTTTAAAGATCCTTCTTTCTTTCCCCCACCCTAGCAGCATCTTCATTTTTAACCATAGGTAGGAATACTCCTTTTACTCTTCATCCAGTTTGTGGGAAGATCCAAGAGGGAAAAAGAACTTTGTCTTACAAGGAAGGTAGAGCTACCAGCATGTCCTGAAGGATGGCCAGCACACCTTGTTATAGCACCAGTGATTACCAAAGGGGTTGTCTGCTGGAAAACTACAACTCTCAGCATAGCATTAGAGCTGGGAATGCGTTTTGAAACCTACAACCCCCCAAATGTACAAGTCTGCAGCTGTCAGAATATGCTGGGAGTGGTAGTGGGATGAGGTGCTTTGTGGAAGTCTACCTTGTTCTATGGAGGCTCAGTGTCTGTAGGTGGTGGGTCCAGGGAGTATTACTGAGGGGCACACAACTCCAGCCAGCCACCTCTATTTAGGGTCAGATTTAGGAGGCATTCAAACACGCAGCTTTTTGTGGCAGTTTACCATCAAGGCCAGAAGCTCATTCAAAAGATAACATGAAGGAAGAACTTGGGGACCTTTTACATGGCCCGATTATTAATTGAGCTCTTGTCTGGTTTACTTGGTGACAGAGTGATTTGACGAACACAAAACAGATTCCCTGAGACATGTATTACCCCCTCAAGGTCAGCACTCACAGCAGCACAGAAGTCGTATTAATATAATATAATATAAACTGGAAAGCAGAAACCTGCAGCTCCAGGAAGGGAAGCCTGTTTTTGGAAATAGTACAGGAACCAACAAGAGGGGGGGCACTCCTGGACCTGATCTTAACCAATAGGCCAGACAGAATATCAAAAATAGAGGTGGGGGGGTCACCTAGGTAATAGTGACCATAACATAGTAAGTTTTCAATTATCCTTCAATAAAATAATTAGTAGACGGGCTACAAAAACATTAAATTTCAGGAAGGCTAATTTCCAAAAACTAAGAGAGGACCTTGGGGACATAGACTGGGACAAAGCCTTCAGAAATAAAAGTACACAAGAGAAATGGGACATATTTAATAGCATCCTGTGTAAATCCTGTGAACGACACATACCATATGGGAATAAACGTAGTAGAAATAAGAGAAATCCAATGTGGTTAACTTCAGCTGTAAGGGGTGCAATAAATGATAAGAAACAAGCATTCAGACTACTAAAACAAGAAGGTAGTGGGGAAGCATTGAGCAACTATAGACAGAAGAATAGAATGTGTAAAAAGCAAATAAAAGAAGCAAAAATAGCAACAGAAAGAAGGATAGCCACAGAAAGTAAAACAAATCCCAAAATGTTCTTCACTTATATAAACAACAAAAGACTTAAAACCAAAAATGTTGGTCCCCTCAAAAATAATCTGGGTGTAATGGTGGAGGGGGAAGAGGAAAAGGCCAATCTACTAAATACATTCTTCTCTACTGTATTCACAGAGGAGAATCCCATAACAGATGACATGACTAGGGATAATATAAATCCTCCCATAAATCTCACCTGCCTAACACAACAAGAAGTGGGGAGACGCCTTAAAAACATTAAAATCTATAAATCACCAGGCCAAGAAGGTATCCATCCTAGAGTTTTGCAAGAATTGAGTACTGTGTTAGGGTCCATTTACACAGAAAGATTATCTGCCATAGATTTGAAGCCAAAGCCAGGAGCAGACTATAAACAGAGATCAGGTCATAAAGGAAAGACTGAGATTTCTCCTCTTTTCAAATCCATTTCTGGCTTTGGCTTCAAATCTTTGGCAGATAATCTGTTATACAATCTTTCTGTGTAAATGGACACTAAGACAGCCCCTTATTGCTAATATTTAAAGATTCTATAACGAGAGGGATTGTTCCACAGGACTGGCGCATAGCTAATGTGGTACCAATAATCAAGAAGGGGTCAAAGAGTGATCCTGAAAACTACAGGCCCGTAAGTCTAACATCTATAGTAGGTAAAGTATTTGAGGGGTTTGTAAGAGATGCTATACTGGTGTATTTTAGGGTCCATTTACACAGAAAGATTATCTGACAGATTATCTGCCAAAGATTTGAAGCCAAAGCCAGAAACAGACTATAAACAGAGATCAGGTCATAAAGGAAAGCCTGTGATTTCTTCTCTTTTCAAATCCATTCCTGGCTTTGGCTTCAAATCTTTGGCAGACAATCTGTCAGATAATCTTTCTGTGTAAATGGACCCTTAATGAAAATAATCTTGTGACGCAGCATCAGCATGGATTTATGAGGGATCGGTCCTGCCAGACTAATCTGATCGGCTTCTATGAAGAGGTGAGTTATAGACTGGACCTGGGGGAGGCTGTGGATGTTGTGTATCTGGACTTTTCAAAGGCATTTGATACTGTGCCGCATGAAAGGTTGGTCTACAAAATGAGGATACTGGGACTCGGGGAAAACGTATGCAAATGGGTAAGTAACTGGTTGTGTGACAGAAAACAGAGGGTGGTCATTGATGGAACATATTCAGATTGGGTTTTAGTTACTAGTGAGGTACCACAGGGCTCAGTGTTGGGTCCACTTCTTTTTAATAATTTTATTAATGATCTTGTAGAGGGGCTACAGAGTAGTGTTGCACGATGCACCGAAATATCGATACTACTATCGATATTCCGGGCCGAAAAACAGTTCGATACCAGGATTTCCTGGTATCTAAACTTTATGTCAAACTGCGCTATTATGCAGTTTAAGGGTACAAACCCACACACCGTATACACAGCAGATACGCAGCAAATACGCAGCAGATTTGTTGGTACAGATTTGATGCTGTGTTCAGTTATTTAGATCTAATCTGCTGCGTATTTGCTGCGTGTTTGCTGCGTATCGCAGCAGTAAATACGCTGCTTATACGGTGTGTGGGTTTATACCCTAACATAAAGTATAGCGCAGAGAACACGGCCGGCAGCTATATGAGCGCCGGCCGTGTTCTCTGTGTGCCGCCCCCTGCTCCCACCTGTCACCTCCTCAGCGCGCACCCTCTTCCCCCGTCGGCGCCAAATTCAAATAGCCGGCACATAGCTATTGCTAGTTCCGGCTATGTAACTATATAGATGCCGCTGTCACACTGACAGCGGTATTACCCCCCTCCTGAGCCCGCTCCATATACAGCAGGGGTCGGCTACTGTGTGTAGCAGACCCCGGCTGCTAATGACTGCGGGCAGAGCAGGGTCACGGGCTGGAGAGGGAGAGCGGTGTCCGGGAGAGGAGAAGGCTGGAGCAGGGGTCGTCAGGAGATGCAGCCACTACATCTGCACCGGACTATGAGGTGGTGGGGGCGGCAGGAGTGTGAGGAGGCGGGAGGCCGGGGCCGGCAGGAGACTCCGGAGCAGACACAATGTGGGGGGTTTACAGTCGGCCTGACTGACTGGGAGGGGGAGGGGGGCTGTAACCTGCAGATCACAGACAAATCCAGGTCACCGGTAAGCATGCCCTGACACCAGGAATAGTAAAACTACAGCCCCCATCATCCCCTCTTCTGGCTGGTGTCTGTTATATGGCTACAACCCCCATCATCCCCCCTGCTGGCTGGTGTGTGTTATATGGCTACAGCCCCCATCATCCCCTCTTCTGGCTGGTGTGTGTTATATGGCTACAACCCCCATCATCCCCCCTGCTGGCTGGTGTCTGTTATATGGCTACAGCCCCCATCATCCCCCCTGCTGGCTGGTGTGTTATATGGCTACAGCCCCCATCATCCCCCCTGCTGGCTGGTGTGTGTTATATGGCTACAACCCCCATCATCCCCCCTGCTGGCTGGTGTGTGTTATATGGCTACAACCCCCATCATCCCCCCTGCTGGCTGGTGTCTGTAATATGGCTACAGCCCCCATCATCCCCCCTGCTGGCTGGTGTGTTATATGGCTACAGCCCCCATCATCCCCCCTGCTGGCTGGTGTGTGTTATATGGCTACAACCCCCATCATCCCCCCTGCTGGCTGGTGTGTGTTATATGGCTACAGCCCCCATCATCCCCTCTTCTGGCTGGTGTCTGTTATATGGCTACAACCCCCATCATCCCCCCTGCTGGCTGGTGTGTGTTATATGGCTACAGCCCCCATCATCCCCTCTTCTGGCTGGTGTGTGTTATATGGCTACAACCCCCATCATCCCCCCTGCTGGCTGGTGTCTGTTATATGGCTACAGCCCCCATCATCCCCCCTGCTGGCTGGTGTGTTATATGGCTACAGCCCCCATCATCCCCCCTGCTGGCTGGTGTGTGTTATATGGCTACAACCCCCATCATCCCCCCTGCTGGCTGGTGTGTGTTATATGGCTACAACCCCCATCATCCCCCCTGCTGGCTGGTGTCTGTAATATGGCTACAGCCCCCATCATCCCCCCTGCTGGCTGGTGTGTTATATGGCTACAGCCCCCATCCTCCCCCCTGCTGGCTGGTGTGTGTTATATGGCTACAACCCCCATCATCCCCCCTGCTGGCTGGTGTGTGTTATATGGCTACAGCCCCCATCATCCCCCCTGCTGGCTGGTGTGTTATATGGCTACAACCCCCATCATCCCCCCTGCTGGCTGGTGTGTGTTATATGGCTACAACCCCCATCATCCCCCCTGCTGGCTGGTGTGTGTTATATGGCTACAACCCCCATCATCCCCCCTGCTGGCTGGTGTGTGTTATATGGCTACAACCCCCATCACCCCCCCTGCTGGCTGGTGTCTGTTATATGGCTACAACCCCCATCATCCCCCCTGCTGGCTGGTGCGTGTTATATGGCTACAGCCCCCATCATCCCCCCTGCTGGCTGGTGTGTTATATGGCTACAGCCCCCATCATCCCCCCTGCTGGCTGGTGTGTTATATGGCTACAACCCCCATCATCCCCCCTGCTGGCTGGTGTGTTATATGGCTACAACCCCCATCATCCCCCCTGCTGGCTGGTGTGTTATATGGCTACAACCCCCATCATCCCCCCTGCTGGCTGGTGTGTGTAATATGGCTACAGCCCCCATCATCCCCCCTGCTGGCTGGTGTGTTATATGGCTACAACCCCCATCACCCCCCCTGCTGGCTGGTGTGTGTTATATGGCTACAACCCCCATCATCCCCCCTGCTGGCTGGTGTGTGTTATATGGCTACAACCCCCATCATCCCCACTGCTGGCTGGTGTGTTATATGGCTACAACCCCCATCATCCCCCCTGCTGGCTGGTGTGTGTTATATGGCTACAACCCCCATCATCCCCACTGCTGGCTGGTGTGTTATATGGCTACAACCCCCATCATCCCCCCTGCTGGCTGGTGTGTGTTATATGGCTACAACCCCCATCATCCCCCCTGCTGGCTGGTGTCTGTTATATGGCTACAACCCCCATCATCCCCCCTGCTGGCTGGTGTGTGTTATATGGCTACAACCCCCATCATCCCCCCTGCTGGCTGGTGTGTGTTATATGGCTACAACCCCCATCATCCCCCCTGCTGGCTGGTGTCTGTTATATGGCTACAACCCCCATCATCCCCCCTGCTGGCTGGTGTGTTATATGGCTACAACCCCCATCCTCCCCGATAGCAGTTGTGTGTTACATGACTACAACCCCCATCCTCCCACCTGATAGCAGTTGTGTGTTACATGACCATACTACCTGTCACTTTCCTGATCACGCACGGTAAACAGCTGAACTGGAGCGGGTGCAGAGGAGGGCGACAAAGGTCATTAAGGGAATGGGTGGGTTAAAGTACCAGGACAGGTTATCACGCTTGGGGTTATTTACGCTAGAAAAAAAGACGTCTTCCCCTGGATCAACACAGTGGGGTTTCCCTAGGTTGAACCTGATGGACTCTTGTCTTCTTTCAACCTTATTTACTATGTTACTATGTATGTTACTTTGTTCCATACTTGTAATTACCTCCTAAGCCAATTTCTGGGCTCCTGCTTTCTGCTGAAAAAACAGAAAACTGTGTGTGAGCAGTTCACTCCGTCTCCGCTCTAAGAGTGGGGATGAAGAAAACAACTCACACAATTTTTTTGTGTTTTCAGCACAAAGCAGCAGCTCGGAACTGGGGTAGGGAGACTGAAAAGACAAGAAATATGGAACTAATAGTTAGTCTCCAGGAGGGGGGGTTGATTTAACATTTATTTTACCTACCTGGATATCCCCTTTAAATTTAGACAACATAGAACTAAATGAGACAGAAGATGCACTAAACTGTATTTATTGGAACCACAGCACAGGACCTGAACTTCTTTTCTATTTCTACCTAATGTGTATATCTACCTTTAAGATGGCTTGTATAATTGGAAAAAAAATCCAGTTACACACACTGAGGATCAGACTGACTTGTATTTAAATGATACTGACATTTGTGGAGAGTGATGTCACTCCATCACTGCTTATACTGAGAACTTAAAATGTAAAACCCAGTCTTCTCTTCCCTTGTTGCACATCACCACAATCATTCATTTCCTTTATTTGTTGGGTGGTCTCGCCATGATAAGCTGGCAACTGAATGCCGCTGGTGTCCTGCACTTGATAACTAGGCCGAATGCCTCCCCTGTCGGAGTAGACCGGACCACGTCCTCCTCCGGTGCCCTTCTGCGCTGCTTTCTTTAGTGGCAGGGGATTTCGGCCAGCTTGTGTGACAGAATCGATCACATGTTTGGCATACTCCTGAAATACTTCTTCTTCCTTACTTATCAGGGCTTCAGTCTGCTTGGCATAATCCAGCTCTGCTTCTCTTTCTGCTTGTGTCATCGCCTTCCTCTCCGCCTATGAAAATAAAAAGGATACTGTAGAATAGAGAATCAAACGCTAATATTTACTTCGCCGTGCCCGCTAATCAGGTAATCAGATGCAGCTGTCAAAGTTGACAGCTGCATCCGATTACCTTCCGGAGCCGTTCCCTGGTGTCTAGTGGGGTGGATCGCCCCCCCCCCCCCCCTCCGGGACATTGTCTCGGAGGAGCGATCCACACATCCTTTACCATCCGGGGTCTGCGCCGTACTGGCACTGATCCTGTCTCGGCATTCGGTTGCTTCCGGCTGCAGCAGCCAGAAGCAATCGAGTGCCTATCTCATCGATCTATGCTGTATATCTATACAGCATAGATCGTAATGAGAGATCAGTGTACTTATACTAGAAGTCCCCCAGGGGGAATAACCCTAACCCCAGGGGGGCTTCTAGTATAAGTGTAAAAAAAAAATGTTATTAATAAAAAGCCCCCTCCCCTAATAAAAGTTTGAATCACCCCCCTTTCACCATGTTATAAATAAAAATAAATAAACATGTTTGGTATCGCCGCGTGCGTAATCGCCCAAACTATTAATTTATCACATTCCTGATCTCGCACGGTAAACCGCGTCAGCGCCAAAAAATCCCAAAGTGCAAAATTGGTCGCATCAAATCCAGAAAAATTGTAATAAAAAGCGATAAAAAAGTCGCATATGCGCAATTAAGGTACCGATAGAAAGAACACATCATGGCGCAAAAAATGACACCTCACACAGCCCCATAGACCAAAGGATAAAAGCGCTATAAGTATGGGAATAGAGTGATTTTAAGGAACATATTTTTGTTAACAATGGTTTGAATTTTTTACAAGCCACGACATACAAGAAACGTTATACATGTTACATATCGTTGTAATCGTAACGACTTGAGGAACATATATAACAAGTCAGTTTTACCCCAGGGCGAACAGCGTAAAAACAAATATCCCCCCCCCCCCAATTTTTTTTTTTTAATTTCACCACACATTTATTTTTTCCTGCTTTTACAGTGTAATTAATGAAAAAAATTCAGCCTGTCATTGCAAAGTACAATTAGTGGCGCAAAAAATAAGGGCTCATGTGGGTTTCTAGGTGAAAAATTGCAAGTGCTATGGCCTTTTAAGCACAAGGAGGAAAAAAGGAAAAAACGCAAAAAAATAAATTGGCCCCGTCCTTAAGGGGTATTTCTCACAAACATAACCTTTGTATGTTGCTTCCCATGGTGAAACTAACAATTCCTTCCAAACACAAAAATCTGTGTGCAAGCCTTTCCCTCTGTCTCCCCCTTCCCCCTTCTGAGACAGCTGACGTAAACAAGTCTCTGATTGGCTTTATCTGCAACTTTGTAGCTTCTTAGTAATGCTAGGAGGGTTATTCTGAGGTCAAGTTACTAATGAACTCAGTGTGATTAACCCTCCCAGCATTCCAAAGAAACTACAATGTTGCAGATAGAGCCTGCCAGGGACTTGTTTACATCAGCTGTCTTAGAAGGGAGGGGGGGAAGAGACAGAAAGAAAGGCTCACAAACAGATTTTTGTGCCTTCAGCAGAAAGCAGAAGCTCAAAACTGGGGGAAGGAGACTGAATAGATAATAACAAGTATGGGATGAATTGTTAGTCTCACCATGGGCAGCAACATATCAAAAGTTATGTTTGAGTTGAATACCCCTTTAGGCTGGGTTTACACTACGTATATTTCAGTCAGTATTGTGGTCCTCATATTGCAACCAAAACCAGGAGTGGATTAAAAACACAGAAAGGATCTGTTCACACAATGTTGAAATTGAGTGGATGGCCGCCATTTAATGGCAAATATTTGCTGATATTTTAAAACAACGGCTGTTATATTGAAATAATGGCCGTTATTTACCGTTATATGGCGGCCATCCACTCAATTTCAACATTGTGTTAACAAAGCCTTTCTGTGTTTTTAATCCACTCCTAGTTTTGGTTGCAATATGAGGACCACAATACTGACTGAAATATACGTAGTGTGAACCCAGCCTTAATATGCAAAGTTTAGCCATAGAGTTGAGGGGGGGGGGGGGTGCCTCTGCCAGACAACTCTGGTGCTATGTTTCTGGGATGGGGGGGACAACTAAGTGAATTCGAAACTGAATTTGAAATTCTAAAATAGCAGTCATGTGCCCAAGGGATCATATTACCAGCAACTTCCACCAAAATTACAGACAAAAATCTTATGTCTATAGGTAGTGTTTCTGAAGTTACGTTTGCTGTGTGCTCTTACCATCTGCCGGATCAATGTTGTTTGCATGTCTTTACTTTCAGCCTCTGCTCTCCTCATCTTCTCTTTCTGCTGTGCAATAAAGAAGTTATCGGCCTCTTTTATCTCATAAAGAGCCTGGAATCCCTTCAATTTTTCTTCCTTTTCTTCTTCTTCTTTCTTTTTCCTCTAATAAAATAATATACCGAATACACTTATTATATAAACAGCAATAAAACACTCAGTTTTAAAGGGGTAGTGCGGCCATAAGAAATTATTCACAGAATAACACACATTACAAAGTTATACAACTTTGTAATGTATGTTATGTCTGTGAATCTCCCCCTTCCTGTGTCCCACCACCCCCACCCGTGTACCTGGAAGTGTTGGTGCATTATACATTACCTGATCTGTGTCGCGCATGTCCGTCCGCCATCTTGTGCCATCATCTTCGGACGGCCGGCCGAACCGCTCCGACCGTCCCTAGTGCCGGCCACCTTCTGCAGCGTCATCAGATGCTCAGCCGCGATTGGCTGAGCATAACTGTGCTCAGCCAATCGCGGCTGAGCACAGTTATGAAGCGGTAGAGGGGGGGCGGCATCAGGGGCGGCGGCAGCGATTCGTCCGTCCGTCCGAAGATGACAATTGGCACAAGATGGTGGACATGCGCGACACAGATCAAGTAATGTATAATGCACCAACACTTCCAGGTACACGGGTGGGGGTGGTGGGACACGGGAAGGGGGCGATTCACAGACATAACATACATTACAAAGTTGTATAACTTTGTAATGTGTGTTATTCTGTAAATAATTTCTTAGCGCCGCACTACCCCTTTAACAAGGATATATTTATACTTGTTTTGCAGGCTGTGGCTGTGCAGGCTCCAACCACTGAAAGACATAAAAACTATAGCCAAAGGTTTATACCCGCAAGGAGCACGTGGCCTCAGTATATAAGTATCTCTCTACTACTCTAAAGCCCTATTACATGGGGCGATTCTGTGGAGCAAACAAGCGCCGACCTGTCAAGACGATTATCGGCCAATAATCGTTTTGTGTAATAGGGCCTTAAAGATCTACTATTCTAATCAACAATTGTGGACAGATTATTTACCTATTGATTTCTATGGCCCAATACACACATCCCTAGTTGTTACAGATCTTTGATGGGGCATGGATCACCCATTTCAATCCATGGGCCAGTGTAAATTGTGGACAGCATTATGGCTTTGTAAAAGGGGCCTAAGGCTGGGTCGCTATTGCCTAATACAGCCTTATCTATACATTACTGTATTGTTGCTGCAAGTCCCAGCCTGACTGCAAGTCTGATGTCCTGAAATGACTGCTGTCAGTTCTTATCAATAGAGATAAACAGCAATGGTGATATAGCAAAAATAGGGACAAAGCACGCCTCACCAGACTGGACTGACATCCAAAATAATGATACTGGAGACAGCACTTATAGCACTTAGGCCTTATTCAGTGATTTTCAAGGTCCGTGGATGAGATGCACGATCTTTCTCTGTGATCCGTAAAAAAAAACATCTGTTATTGCATCTGTTTCTGTGGTTTTTTTTCACGGATCTGTTTAAAGCTTTTTAAATTAAACTGATTACATCACATCCATGCTTTTCACGGATTGCACGGATGTCAGAACCGTGCATTTCATTAAAAGCACGAATCTCATAGGCTTCTATGGGGAAATCCGTGCTGTCATCTTATCCGAGTTATGATGTCCTATTTTTTCGCAGAATGGATTGCGGATCCGTGAAAGAAACGGAACGTGTGAATAGTTCAATAGAAAGTAATGGGCTATAATATTTTCCACGATCATGGGCCTGTGATCACGGACAACTTTGCGGAACGTGTGAATAAGGCCTTAAAGTAAAAAACAACAGTTACAGCCTTAGGCTGGGTTCACACTACGTATATTTGAGGCTGTATATTTGAGGCTGTATAGCAACCAAAACAAGGAGTGGATTGAAAACACAGAAAGGATCTGTTCACATATTGTTGAAATTGAGTGGATGGCCGTCATTTAATGGCAAATATTTGCTGTAATTTTAAAACAACGGCTGTTGTATTGAAATAATGGCCGTTATTTACTGTTATATGGCGGCCATCCACTCAATTTCACCATTGTGTGAACAGAGCCTTTCTGTGTTTTCAATCCACTCCTGGTTTTGGTTGCTATGAGGACCTGACTTGAGGACCAAATACAGCCTCAAATATACATAGTGTGAACCCAGCCTTAGGGTATGTGCACAGTGAGTAATTGTGACAGAAACTCCGTCAGGGAATTCTCAGCTCGCGCCCGTTAGCGTACTGCGGCGGGAACTCACGTCTTTGCCCGTGTCATAGACTCCATTCTATGCCTGGGCGGAATCTTTCATCCATCCAAAGAATGATCAAGTTCGAATCTGCGAATCTGCCCGTGCATAGAACGGCGCAAGCTGAGAATTCTGTGATGGAGTTTTCATCACAATTACTCAGTGTGCACATACCCTAAGCTTATATAGCAGTGACAGCAGTTTAAAAGAGTCACATCCATTGACATGGTTCCCCTTACAATAAAAGACACAAGTCTCCTGTACTCACCATGGCCATTCTGTGCTCTGTAATTGCTTTCAGATCTGCTTTTTTCTTCTCCTCTTTTTCCATACTTTCCTTTTTAAGCTTTGCTTCCATTTCCTCCAGAGCTTTAGTAAGACGGTCCTCTTCGTCATCAAGCTTCTGCTTCATCTGTGCTGCCAGCAGTTCAGTGATCTTATCCCTGCGTTCTACAGTTTTCCTATTTTAAATAAAGATGACATAAAGAGAGATGTAGAAAGTTTTTGAAATTCTCAGAAATCCAAGCAGCTTCAGTATGTGGATAACCCGACAGGACAGCAGAAATTGTGAACAGAATACATTTATAACCCTATATTGGTTGCCACTGTTTACCATAATTAATCTTTAGTTCCTTGGTAATGTCGCTGTCCCTACGTGTTTTATTTTCTTAGTTATACTATTCCGCTTTAAATGTTGTTCTAAGTGATACTAGGTATATGATTATAAATTTCTTAGTTTATTTTCTAATAAATAACATCCTTTTGATCCTCCATGACTAACTGAGTAGGAGGACAGACAAGGTGAGGGACCTCTCTAGCTGCCTCTATTCCATTAACTAACATTGTGCTGATGTCGTATATCGTACTCTGACCGGACATTTTTTTTTTTTTACTTTAGAAAGTATAATCTGTATCATGCCAGGCCCCCTACATCATGCCCTTTCTCATCCTGGATGCTTTTTTTTTTTTTTTTTTTTTTGGTAGAAAGGTGGAAAGGCTTATGATGTGTCATAACATTGGGCTGCAAACTAGGGAGTAACAGGGTACTCTCTGCTGATCTCCTCCAAGACTCAGAACTGTTCACTGTAAGCAAAATATAGAAAAGGTTACTTTCTCGACTTAGAAATGTCCTCACCTATGTAATTCCTCTTCTCTCTCCTTTTTAAGATTTGCCATTTTTTTCTTTGCGAGTACATAGCGTCTTATCAGGTCATCATTCTCTTCTTCCATCTGCTTTTCAAGTGCTTGAAGGAGGTCTCTGTCAGCAATATGTGCCTATGAATATTGTACATAAAATTTAGTGATTTATTTTCCTCCATACTAATTGATACAATCCTCTCTTCTGGACTGAGATTACATTAAGCACTGTCTATCTCAGTACAAGGTGCAGCCATGTTACTTGGCATAGTAACACAGTAACACTCATGGATTCTCTTGGCGCTAAAAGTCCCTCTATAGGACTGTCTTGGATCACAAACACAGAGTTCAGGGAGAAGCTAGTGCTAGCAATCGGTCAGGATATGAACACTCAGACCCTGACCGATCCAAACTTTTGACATATCCTGAGCATATTACATGGCGTCACAAATTTCTCCCCACTCACCAAATGAGCCTTCATTATTTCTCTTTTCTCTTCTTTTTTCAGATTACTGACTTTACTCATTTCCCACTCGTACAGCCTGGCCTGTCTCAGGATCTCTTCACTTTCTCGGTGACTGGCTCGCTTCTCCATTCCAGCAGCGTGTTTGTGCTCCTCTATTCTGAAGACAAATGTAATGATAATAAGACATATAAAGTAAAACTCTTTTAGTATGTAGTGGTTAAAATATTTAAAGGGAAACTTTCAGCTGATTAGACGAATCTAACCTGCTGATAGCCCAGGATTCTGAGGAGGAAGTTATGTGTGTTATCTTTCACTTCACCGTTGGTCCTGCTCTGTAAGTCGGGGTAAAGGGCGCTCTGGAGCACCGCTAGGGGCACTGTCGCGTCATCCGGACTGCTCCTTCTATTGATAATCAATGGAGGGGGTGGGCCAGATGAGGCAGTGGTGCTCCTAAGTGTCCACTGGAGCAGACTTTACCTCGACTAATAGTGCGTGACTGGCACCGAGGAGGGAGGTAAGACACATACCTTCTTCCTCGGCACCTCATGCGCATTAGGGGGCTATCAGCGTGTTCGTTTTTTCTTTAGGTCCCCTTTAATCATTTCAAATACCAAGTTTATTCAATGGATAAAAGCTGCCTGTTCAGCCTTTGGATCCAGATCCAGATCCTTTTGCTCTTGGAGTCTGGCAGCTACTGACCCCCTTTCTCTCCGTTGAGTATGGGGAGATTGGTGAGTAAAAACTGAATGAGTAATTTAGCCCACAGCTATGTGTATGGCCAGATTTAGATGCCTAGACTGAAAACAAACAACTACTATAATGGTTAGAATCCTTAATTTTTTCTGAGCTAGAGAATCCTATTTTCAGATACATTATACCCCATAAGGATATTCTGAGTTACCAGAAGAGGAATTTGTTCTAAATCGCTCATTTATACTAATGAAAATGTATATGACAGCTGCAATATATAGAGGAAATTAAAGATCCCTACAGTATAGATTATAACTGGAATCTATTACGTACTGTTTCAGAAGATCATTTGCATTCTTCTTCCTCTCCGTTGACCTCTGCAGCGCCTTCTGCTGGTCATTATAGATACTTTCTTCCAATTCCCTCTGCATCCTAGCCAGGGTGTCCTTGTCTTGCCTATTGTTCATACTCATCTGTTGATTTTTCAGTTCCATCTGGGCATCTCGCTCTTTTATGACTTCAGTAAGCAGCAGTGCGCTCTGTAATAACATAGGTAACACATCATTGTAATCACCTAGATGCCTAGGAAACTTGCACGGCCGATCACTAAACTGAAAGCACATGTTGATACATTCACTATCAATGAGACCAAGGGACCTATTATATGAAACGATTATCGCGTGAAAAATCGTTATATCGTTCGAAATTAAACGATAATCGTTCGTATGTCGTTGATTTAGATCCGAACCTAAAATTATTGTTAATCGTTCGCTAATCGTTCGTTGTAATTCCACATTCGTTCGCTATAGTTCCACATTTGTTGACTAATCATTCAGTGTAATTGCACATTGTTCATTGTTTTGCTGGGATCAGAAGGAATAAACGATCATAATAACGATCGCAATAACGATCGTAGTAACGATCGTAACTAACGATTATCGCTCTGTGTAATATGGTGAACAATTTCAGGTTCACGACAATCTCGTTTGCAATCGTTTATCGTAATGCTGCGTTTACACGTAACGATTATCGTGCGAATTTGCGCAATAACGGTCGAATTCGAACGATAATTGTACGTGTAAACGCTGTGAACGACGCACGATAAATCGTACATTTCGATCTTTCATCAGGTCATCAAATCGTCGTTCATCGTACGCAAAAAATTCGCAAATCGTTCCGTGTGAACAGTCGTTCGCCGATTTAACCAATGTGTGAGATAGGCTTAAACGATCGCAAAACGATCGCAGTGCGAATTTTCGTACGATATATTGTACCATCTAAACGCAGATCGTTATAAAAAAAAAATCATAAATCCGACATCGCTAATCGTACGATCGGGCCGATAATTGTTACGTGTAAACGCAGCATTAGACGTTAATTGTTAAAAATCGCTCCGTGTAATAGGACCCTAATGGGGAAGGCTAAGTACTAAAGATGAGCATGCTCGAGTCCAATCCTTCAGCATCTAAATACCGGTGGCTGAAGAAGTTAGATGCAGCCCTACGGAGTCCTGGAAACATGAATATAGCCATAGCTCCATTCAGAATGCCATTCTCTCACTCAGTGGGGTTCCTGTTGACGCTACCCCCAACAATCATAAATTTACCACCTATTTTGAAGAAATGCTGTTATTGGGCAAACCCGTTCAAATAAAATGTGTGAAACGTTTATGTATTAAAATGCGCTTAAAGGAGAAGTCCAGCCATTGCCGGTCTGGGACCCCTGCAGGCCTCCCAGATACCGCTGCACAATTCAGCAGCCACCAGTGAGTCGTGATGTCATTAGAACTCGATGGACAATGCCTTTTAGCAGGGGGCCCGGAGCCTGTGAACTGGCGATTTGAGTAAGTATTTGAGTAAGATTTGAGGCAGGATGAGAGTAATGATTGTTTATGTTGCCCCTGTCAGCTGTAACTTTATTCACAGTTTTCAAAGTTTTTAATGGTTTTCTCCATACGGCTCCTACGTAGTTCTATGTGTGTCCATTGGTTACAGACAACAACAACAAACCAGCATGTGTTACGTTCTTCTCTGCAGAAGCAGAATGCATGGAACGTTTGTCTATAATAACGGAGACGCATCTGTCTGTCTGATTATTTGCAAAGATTCTAACTTCTTTTTGTATTTCGGACACATTACAGAAGTGGAAACTAAAAGCAGAAATAGTTTTATATAGAATGAAACAAAAGCAGCTGGGATTGTGAGACGACATACATGGAAGGTCTTGACTTTGTCATTCTGATTGTATTGCTTCACCCTGGCGTTTTCTATGGCTTGCCTCCTCTTTTCTGCCTGGTACTGGGCCTCCTCCAGATCCATTCTTTTCTTCTCCTCCTCTTCTCTTTCCTCCCGCAGTTTCTTTGCCTGCAATTTTTCCTTCCTTAAACCCTGTGAAAAGAAATTATATTTTTTTAACAAAAGAAAACTATATCTGGAACATACTTAAGTCTATTCTTCATACTTAACCATATACATATAGACTCGCTCATTTTTCCCCACTCCAGAAAGTATAACATTATTCTTCTTCTGTCAGTGTAGCTGCATGATGGTCTGTTTGTTCGGGGCAAATTGTATATTTTATGGTACCATTCTGGGATACACAAACAACTCTTTATTATTTATTTATTTTAGAGAGGAATGAAATAAAGAGACAATTCTCCTATTTCTTTTAAATTTTTTCTTTGCTATGCGGTTATGTTGATTCTACATGTATATACAGTCCTCAACAAGGACATTGTAACATCTAGAAGGAAAAGCTGGAAATATGGAAATCACAGGATCGATAGACATGTTAATGCAAATGACAAAAAAAAATATTCAAAACATCTTCTCCTCGATTTGAATAACCTTTCAGATTGTCCCTCTTGGTGTTGCGACTTCAGTGTTGAGGAGTGTAGTTTTACACTAGTTTTGCATAATCATTTTTTTTTTCTTACTCCAATTTGACCACAAGATCGATATTTCTGACCTTCTGGCCAGTTATAGCCTGGATATTTTACCATATGTATACACTTAGTCCTCTGAGGCAGTGATTTTCAACCAGTGTGCCGCGACACATGGTCGGGTGTGCCGCGGAGAAAGTTCCCCAAACTATGGTGCCCCTGTGAAACAGGAGAAAACAATGGGGGAAAGAAACCTGGGGATGGGGGAGAAAAGCAGGGGGGAGAGAAACATGGGAATGGAGGAGAGAAACAGCGGAGAGAAGCAGGGGGGAGAGAAACATGGGGATGGGGGAGAGAAACAGCGGAGAGAAGCAGGGGGGAGAGAAACATGGGGATGGGGGAGAGAAACAGCGGAGAGAAGCAGGGGGGAGAGAAGTTTGGTGGAGAGAAGCATGGGGGAGAGAAGTTTGGTGGAGAGAAGCACAGGAGAGAAGCAGGAGGGAGAAGTATGGTGGAGAGAAGCATGGGGGGTAGAAGAAAACAGGCCCAGGTTTCACACTGAGTATAAATACATTTAGAATCTATATTATTAACTATATGTATAATATGTACTGTTTTAGTGCCATTTTGTGCCATTTTGGTTGGTGGTGTGCCCCGGGATTTTTTAAGTATAAAAAGTGTGCCGTGGCTCAAAAAAGGTTGAAAATCACTGCTCTGAGGAGTACACTGAAGCATGTCAGGACATCATTTAAAGTGTCACTGTCGTTTTATTTTTATTTATTTTTTTTGCAGAAATCAATAGTCCAGGCGACTTTAAGAAACTTTGTAATTGGGTTTATTAGGCAAATATGCCATTATCTGCATTCAAAAAGACTTTCCCCAGGTCCCCCTTCCCTCTCTCATTCACTGCTCATTATCAGGAAATCTAGACTCTTTTACATCAGACGAGCCCTGTGTAACCTATGGAGAGGGGAGGGGGGAGGAGGGAGATTAGTCGGCAGCAGAGAGCAGAGAACAAAGGATTACACAGTGGGAGCTGTATGAAAGCAGATATTCAGAGGTCAGCGCTGACTTCAGAGGAGAGAGCCCGGTGATGTAGCTGTAAATTAACTCTCTGTTGTCCTGTTTTGGTGCCTCATCTCCCTCCACCCCTCCCCAGGGCTGTCTTAACAGCATCATGGGCCCCTGGGCAGAGGTGCGAATTGCCCCCCCCTCCAACCGCCGCCATCAAATCCCCCACATCTTTGCATATAGTGCCCCCCATAGTAGCCAATTCCCCCATATAGTGCCCCCCATAGTAGCCAGTGCCCCCCATAGTAGCCAGCACCCCTATAGTAGCCAGTGCCCCCCATAGTAGCCAGTGCCCCCATAGTAGCCAGTGCCCCCCATAGTAGCCAGTGCCCCCCATAGTAGCCAGCACCCCTATAGTAGCCAGTGCTCCCCATAGTAGCCAGTGCCCCCCATAGTAGCCAGTGCCCCCATAGTAGCCAGTGCCCCCCATAGTAGCCAGTCCCCCCCCCATAGTAGCCAGTGCCCCCATAGTAGCCAGTGCCCCCATAGTAGCCAGTGCCCCCATAGTAGCCAGTGCCCCCCAAAGTAGCCAGTCCCCCCCATAGTAGCCAGTCCCCCCCCATAGTAGCCAGTCCCCCCCCATAGTAGCCAGTCCCCCCCCATAGTAGCCAGTGCCCCCATAGTAGCCAGTGCCCCCATAGTAGCCAGTGCCCCCCATAGTAGCCAGTCCCCCCCCATAGTAGCCAGTGCCCCCATAGTAGCCAGTGCCCCCCATTGTAGCCAGTGCCCCCCATAGTAGCCAGTCCCCCCCCATAGTAGCCAGTGCCCCCATAGTAGCCAGTCCCCCCCATAGTAGCCAGTGCCCCCATAGTAGCCAGTGCCCCCCATAGTAGCCAGTCCCCCCCCCCCATAGTAGCCAGTGCCCCCATAGTAGCCAGTGCCCCCCCATAGTAGCCAGTCCCCCCCCATAGTAGCCAGTGCCCCCCATAGTAGCCAGTCCCCCCCCCATAGTAGCCAGTGCCCCCATAGTAGCCAGTGCCCCCCCATAGTAGCCAGTCCCCCCCCTATAGTAGCCAGTGCCCCCCCATAGTAGCCAGTCCCCCCCATAGTAGCCAGTGCCCCCCCACAGTAGCCAGTGCCCCCCATAGTAGCCAGTGACCCCCAAAACAACAAACCAGTTACTCACCCGTCCGCCGGCCCCAGCAGCTGATGTCTCCTGTCAGTGCGCTCCCGTCATCCTCCGGCACAGGCACATGACACATCCAGGACACAGGCAGCGTCTCTGTACCCCGCTGCCTGTGCCGGAGGATGACGGGAGCGCACTGACAGGAGACATCAGCTGCTGGGGCCGGCGGACGGGTGAGTTCCTGGACTGCCGGCCCCTTCTATCGCCGCTTAGCTGAGCCGATCAGAAGCCCAGGAAAGTGCTGCTCATTGCACTTTCCTGGGCTTCTGATCGGCTCAGCTGAGAAGCGATAGAAGGGGCGGGCGGAGGGGGTCGCTCAGGGACGCTCACTATGCATATGCATAGTGAGCGGCAATAGAGGGGGCGGGCGGGACGGCTTCCTTGCGGTGCTCAGCACTGCTTGGGAGCCGTCTTCGCTTTATAAGACGCACTTAGTTTTATAAGTGCGTCTTATAAACCAAAAAATACACAGGTGTGTCCCAGAGGGCAGGGGCCCCCTAGGACGCAAGGGCCCCCGGGCAGCCGCCTACCCTGCCCAATGGGTAAGACGGCCCTGCCCCTCCCCTCTACATAGAGAACAATGAAAACAAGGGGGAAGAGCTTCAAACTGCTTTTTCATGATAAAAATGCATTTTTCGGCTAATAAACCCAATTACAAAGTTTCTTAAAATTGCCTGTATTATTGATTTCTGCACAAAAAAAAATAAAAATTTAAACAGTGACACTAAGATTTGGGATATTCCGGATAAACCAGTTACCTTGACCACAGTAACAATGAATGGTCCACTGGATGTGGAAAGATCATTCAAGCTCATATTAACATTCGTATGAATGGCATTTATTGGTTACATACTCCTTTACTTACAGACACTGCAAAATTTATTTATACTTTCAGATAATGGAGCATCATTAGATGTTTATGTCAGTCTATTAAACTGAATGGGAAACTTCTCCCAGTTTCCCAGGAATGGACTCATCTTTTCCCAGCATCGTGGAGGAGCGGCAAGGAGTGGAGCAGCCTGATGATGCGATTTGCTTCATCCCTACTGTAAATTCGCTCATCTCTATTCACAGTGTCTGTCTCTATTGCTGAAACGCATAGCTAGCTGGTATTGTGTTTTATTTTCTGTGCTGAAAAATCCACCAACATTTTCCAGCATTTTTTTTTTTTTTAAGATATTTTATTGACGGCATTGTCAAAAACAGGAAACATACATATAATATTGAATATTATCTGACAAAAAGATTTTTCCAGCATTGTGTGACCGCTCAAAGCTTTTTCCCACTGATAGCAATGGGAGATATATACCTATGCGGAACGGTGTTGATTTGTATGCAGATGTTGGAGTTTTCCGACATTTCACTACTCACCGATAAAGTGTTAGTCCAGTTTTTCACCAACTCCTTGGAACGTAAATGCAAGGCTTCTCTTTCCTTCCGTTCTTCATACAGTTTCCTTGCTTCTTTTTCCAGTGAATTAGCATGGCTGGTGATCCGCTCCCACTCCGCTCTGGGAAGAACAGCGACTTCACGCAGATCCACCGCTGTGCCTGCCGCACCGTTTCCAGGATTTCTCTCTACTGTAGGTTTAATCAGAAAAAAAAAAGATTAAAAATCATTGGATCTGGGGTTGGGCTGGAACTTGTAACCATAATATGGGCTCAGATATGTGTCTGGATTATAATTGCATGGAAAATGGTGGCTGCGGCCACAGTTAGCTATTGTAATTTACGTGTCACAGGGTTTGGGCATTCAGACCTCCACCATTCACTAGAATGAGCGGGGAAACCTCTCATCTTGGCGCTTCTCTCTCCATCGCCCTCCTCATCAATACAGGAAGCAGATTCTTCAGAGGTCTATGGAGCTGCACGAGACAGAGGGAGAAGTGCTCAGCTGTGCGCTTCTCCCCGCTTTATCTAGAGACTGGTGGAGGTTTCTTAATGGTCAAGACTTTTAACGTCTCTAGGATGCGTCAAAAGTTTTTTAAAAGTATAGTAACACTTTAAGTGCCAGGTATGTGTCCTTAAAGGGAATGTGTCATCAGAAACTTACTTATTGTTTAAATTACATTTTTATGGTAAACATATTTTTTAAGCATTTTTGGTGACTTTTTTCTTTTTTCCATTTTCTTATCTATATTATAAATAAATCCCGATATCTTGCAGTTTTCATTCTCACTACTGGGACTAAAACTAAGCTGAGACTTCCTGTTGTGTCTGTGGTGATAAGAGGAGGCGGCTGTAAAGTGATCTGTACAGCATTGCAGCATCATGTGACACCAGTAGATAGAGGAGACAATAGCAGCTCCCTGTGGAATGACCTCTTCACAGGTCACAGATCACGCTCAATAATGTTTCCCATTCATTTTACGGGGACAGGGTTATTTGGTGGATTTGACAACTTTTAGCTACGCCCTTTTTAAAAGACCCCTAAAGGGGGTGTGGCCTGCTACTGAAGGGACCGGACGCATCGCAGCGGAGCTCCGCATATACAGCGACACTATAGCTTTTACCGGGACTCTAATCTTTATTACTTGCTACCGGGGGACTGCCGAACTCCCCCTGCACCTCCTGAGATGCGAACCACTTTGAAGTGAGCATCAGCAGCGGCACGGAGAAGGATACAATTCTCTCTCCCCCCGGCCGCTGCAGCACAAGATGGCGCCGACGCGCTCCCGGTCTATCTCATTAACGCTCTCCTCTCTGATGCCGGGGCGGCGTGGTGGGCCCCCATGGCACCTGAACCACTAGCACAACCCCGGGAAGACACTACAGGTAACCGATCGTCTACTAAGGCGTCTAAGAGGAGAAACAGGAGGAGTAGGACAGGCAGCGCACATTCCTATCGGCTGCGCTCAGCAGCCACGAGAGATCAGCAGCACAGCCTCTCTCCCTATGCAGCCTGCTCCTCTACTCCCCCTCCCTCATCCTCAGCAGCGGCTCTATCCTCTAAATCGCTGTCAAACCTTTGTCTCTGATTTATTTTCTGATGCAACGCTTGCTTCTACACTAAATACTCCTGAACTGTCCAATGCCACTGACTCTGCTATGCCGTCACAAGCCTTACCAACAGATCAGGCTTCTCGAGGAATTAGCAATCTCTCACCTACGGCCCCAGTATTTGTCAGCAACTCCTGCCCTCAGCATAATAGCATTTCTCGCTCTCATCCTTCTCCCCAAGACAACACCACAACTGCAATGACTGCATCCCTCCTGCATTCTCCTATGCAGGCTCCAAAGGCTGCATATCCCTCACTGTCTCCCCTATTAGCAAACCTAAAGACAGACCCGGACACATATCGCTCCTAAATTATACCACCCAGCTATCCTCCTCTCTTGTCAAGGACATGAGTTCAACCATTAAGGACTCCATTCTGGCCGGAATAGACCAACTTTTCGCTTCCCTTGCCCCATCGGTGAGTGCGGTGGAGGACAGTGGCGGAACTAAAAATGAACGAAGTGATTGACGCTCAAAATTCCCTATCTGACACCTGTGAACACCTGGAGGATGAAACCAATATATTGCGCAGTAAGCTTGCAGCGCTGGACGATCATAATAGGCGCAATAATTTAAAAATTTCGCAATATACATGAATCCATCACCCCAACGGAAATGCCATCTTATATTCAGAAACTTCTTACACAAGTATTGCCTAACTGTGCGCAGAATGAGCTGACGATCGATTGGGTAAGGCGAATCCCCAGATCCCATCATCTACCCCCAACGACACCTAGAGACGTTGTTGCCAGGATTCATTTCCTATGTGTGAAGACCCAGTTCTTGGCAGCGACGAGGAGAGAAGGAAAAATATCAGATGAGCACCGAAACATCACAGTGTTCTCTGATTTATTCCCGGAGACCTTAAAGCAGCGCAGGACATTTGCCAACATCACTAAGCTGCTCAGGGATGAAGGCATCTCGTATAAGTGGTTAACCTCAGCGCGCCTACTGATCTTCCGCCATGACGCCAAACATCTTGTCTCCACCCCAGAGGAGGGGCAACGATTGACAGACTCCAGGACATCTGCATGAGCTCCTGAACTCACCGACCACCTTTTCGGGCCCCAGACATAGGCCGGACTCTGTGCCCTCTACCCCCCTTAGGCGTTATGACACGCCAATACTAATCTTCTACCCGCCACTTGATTTAGCTATCTTTTCATTGTGTGATGGCTGCATGTACAGCCCTATATGTCTTTAATGTTTTATATTGGTTGCGTACAATTGCATGCCTCCTGCATTATATTGGTAAATTCTAGGTTTGTATTATAAATCAATCATAAGTTTAAAGTGTGCTACCCCACCATGGCATAACTCCAATAAGCTCAGTCACACTCACATTTTTAAGCATCTTCTGGCTACTCTTGTGGCCTATATATCACTCCATATGCCTTAGCTTGTTGCACACTCCATATCATAGACTCACCAGTGCTCCGAGCGCATTTATCCACCATCCATAGGAATCCCAAACCCTATCCTGCTCATTAGAGATGAGCGAACCTGGAGCATGCTGGAGTCCATCCAAACCCGAACGTTCGGCATTTGATTAGCGGGGGCTGCTGAACTTGGATAAAGCCCTAAGGTTGTCTGGAAAACATGGATACAGCCAATGACTATATCCATGATTTCCACATAGCCTTAGGGCTTTATCCAACTTCAGCAGCCACCGCTAATCAAATGCAGAAAGTTCGGGTTCTGATGGACTCGAGCATGCTCCAGGTTCGCTCATCTCTAATCTCTGCATATTTCCCCCTGAATAGGGGTATGATTATTCAGACATGTTGTACAAAAAAAATTAAATAAATAAATATATATATAAACTCTTTCAATAAAAATATATCGAAACCCTAAAACAGCCCTAAAATGTGCCCTGGCCTAATGATAGTAGTTGAGCCTATGGACTGCAAGGAGAAAAAGTCGCACAACTTCCCACAAATGTCGCACTTTTCCAGTCACCCACCCTCCCAGGTCACCTGTCTGCATTCTGCTGGAGCCTTTCCTCCGGCCGTGCTGGACCACAGGACGGGACACCGCGGCCATCATCTCCACTCCAGGGGAAACCCTGCCGCGTCCTTACGTTGCCCAGCAACCGTCAGGAACGTGTACTACTTCGTTGCCTAGTTACCAAGCCGGAAGTGTAAGGACGTAGAAGGCGCCTTCCTACGTCGGTAAGAGGCGGAGTCTTCGTGCGGCGCGCATGCTCAGTTCCTTTAGCGTTACGCTATTCGGCGAACATTACATTTTATTACATACGTTGTTATAAATAATCCATAACTGCCGGTGACGTCACTGGCGAGACATATCTGTTGCCCTCATCAAAGATGGCAACCGGCTGCTGCTGACGTCATCGTGACCTTTGACCGCGGACCCGTCGCTTAAACGGTGCTGGATTGTGTCGGCTTTTGCAAATCTGAAGGGTAAGAGGTGAATAATAAATGAATTGCACTGGGGATAGCACTGCTGTACTGAGCCGCTAGTAAATTGGTAGGAAGCTTAATCCCTACTAATCCCTATGGCTGCAACCTGTGGCTGTCTGGTTGTTATGCAATTCCCAGCATGAACTGACATTGGTGCACTACCATGGACGAGCCACAGGCTGTACATCACTATGGATAGCCTTTAGAGTCCAGGCTTAAAGGGGTATTCCACTTAGATGCTATCCATAGGATAGGTGACAACTACTTGGTAGGTGGAGGTCTGACTGCTGGGGCCACCATGGTCATAAGAATGGGAAACCACGGTTACCTGTACAACCTGGCGCCAGTCTGTACAAAGTTTATGGCACTGCCGAAAAGCACTAGGCTCTTTACATCAGTGCCATAAACCAGCAGTCTCCAGCTGCTGCAAAACTAGGTCCCATCATACCCCAAGAGCTTTCTGTTTGCATCGCAGTGATGGGGTGTAAGAGACAGAAAGAAATTTAAAGGGGCAATGACAGGGGATGATCAGTTTCATAGATGCCAGGATGAGCTGCAGCATGCATGCCTCTTCTCTCCCCCACCCCTGCTTGCTTTACATGATGTACAAGGTTTTGCATCCAGCACTGAGCCCTGTACATCAATCATTCAGACATGGGCTGACAGGAAAATAAAACAAATTACAGCCGTCTCTGAGCTGACGGCTGTTTGCGAAGTTATAAAATTAGGTTTTTCTTGAAAGCTCAAATATTATAGAGGCCATGCTGAGCTGCAGCATGCATGCAGCCTCCCTCCTCCACCCCTCCCTGCTCTTACAGGAGACCTGTCACCCCGGCTGCCGGGGTGAAGCCCGCGTGACGCCCCCAGTGGAGCCCCTTATACTTACCCCTTCCTCGAAGTCCCGGTTCCAGACCGCGTCCAGTTGCCAAGAAATCCCAGTCAGAAGCCGTGCGCGCACTCACCAGAGAGGAGTCCGACACCTATAGAGAATGACTGGAGCAGTCATTCTCTGTGGGAGTCAGACTCATCTCTGATGAGCGCGTGCACGGCTTCCGACTGGGATTTCTTGGCAACTGGTCGAGGTCTGGAACCGGGACTGGGACTTCAAAGAAGGGGTACGTATAAAGGGCTCCACTGGGGGGTCAGGCGGGCTTCACCCCGGCAGCCGGGGTGACAGGTTCCCTTTAATGATTGATGTACAGGGCTCAGGGCTGGAAGCAAAACCTTGTACATCATGTAGAGCAGGCAGTGGTGGGGGAGAGAGAAGGCATGCATGCTGCAGCTCATCCTAGCATCTGTGAAATTGAGCATTTCTTGTTGTTTTCCCTTTAAATTTTTCTTGCCTCTGATACCCTGTCATACAAACAGAAAGT
The DNA here is from genome assembly GCF_027789765.1 of Dendropsophus ebraccatus. NCBI lineage: Eukaryota > Metazoa > Chordata > Amphibia > Anura > Hylidae > Dendropsophus > Dendropsophus ebraccatus. Next base: position 28,920,408 of record NC_091462.1, on the reverse strand, counting down.
TCTTGGGGCATGATGGGAATTGTAGCGTTGCAACAACTGGAGGGCTGAAGTTTCCCCATTCCTGCTTTAGCTAATCTGTTATGTTGTATATAACCAAGTCTCCAACCATCTTTAACCCCTTTAGGTGAAATCCACTAATCCTCCAAACATGAAGGTTCTCCTGGTGTTTGACTTTGACCACACCATCGTAAACGATAACAGCGACACGTGGATTGTCCAATGCGCTCCGGACAAGAAGCTCCCGAATGTTTTACAAAATTCTTACGAGAAAGGAAAATGGACAGAGTACATGGGTAGGATTTTCACCTACCTAGGAGAACAGGGGATTCGCGAGGATGACATGAAGAGAATCATGATCGCCATACCCTATACCCCCGGCATGACGGATCTCCTTCATTTCATCGGGCAAAACAAAGATCACTTCGATTGCATCATCATCTCCGATTCCAATACCATCTTCATCGACTGGATTCTCACCCACGCCAACGTAAACAACGTCTTTGACCAGGTGTTCACCAACCCTGCCACCTTTGACCGCTTTGGCAACCTGACGGTGCAGAATTTCCACATCCACCACTGCGCAGCCTGCCCCAAGAACCTGTGCAAGAGGAAAGTGTTGGAAGAGTTTGTGGCCAAGCAGACGGCAAATGGCGTCAGCTACTCTAAAATAGTTTACGTTGGTGATGGGAGCAATGACCTGTGTCCTGTAACATTCCTGAAGAAGGGAGATATCGCCATGCCCAGGGAAGGCTACACCTTACAGAAGAGGATTGCCAAGGAGATTGAGCTCATTGATCCTTCTATAAGCGTGTGGTCAACTGGAGCCGAGATATTGTCTCACCTCAAGCGCTTACTGGAAGAATAAGCTTCTGCCCTGACATAACAACGGACGCTAAGACTCCTCGGAACAGATCAGACCTACAGTAGGTGGTGTCCTATCCTGCAGTTCTGTACATTAGCGCACATCACCCTAAACATCAATAAATATGTCGCCTCATAATCATTTGCTCAATAGTTGGGCTTTACAAGTGTAGAACTGTGGTTCTGTTCCAGTGTTTCCCTCAGCTGGTTTAACATCCCATAGACTGCAGTTGTTCTCCCCCATGATCCTCAAGCCAAGAAGCCATTGGATATTCATGTTTGATCCTCAACCAACCCCAAAAGTAAGACATGTTTTCAGGATAGTCCTAGTATTACATGGGTAGAATGACAATTGGACTAAGACTGACCTATCCTGAAGATGTAAGCACTAGTCTCAATCTCTTATATGTGTTTACATCATAACTTGACTAGACTATGGAGCTTATCGAACCGATATAATAATATGAGTTTGAGGTTATTTCCAAAAATTTAAAGGAAAATTATTAGTAGGTTAGACTAATCTACACTGCTGATCACTCCCTATTGTGCAAAGGGTGCTGAGGATAAGGTAAGTCTGTTACCTTCATCCTCAGCGCCGTTCCCGTGTAGTTTGTAGTGTAATCCTGTGTGCGGTAAGGCCAACCCACCCCTTCTAATGGTTATCAGTGGAGCAGGCCATGCGGGAGTGGGCCGGATCAGTGCTCTGGGGGGAGTAGCCCTGCCCCCAGTTCTCCAAGCGACCTTATTGGACACAGGATTACACTACAAACTGCACAGGAACAGCGCTGAGGATGAAGGTAAGAGACATACCGTCATCCTCAGCACCTTGTGTGCAATAGGAAGCTATCAGCTGGTTAGATTATTCTAACCCACTGATAGTTCCCCTTTAAAGCCATACTGTCATTTAAAAAAAAAATTGTCATGTCAAAAGGTTCTGGAGTCAGGGTCTGAGAGATCCTTACCAATGAGGTGTGAGAAAGACTCGGCTTTAAGAAATAGACACTTACTTTAGAATATGTCTTCAGTGGGATGGGGACAGAAACACTCCTGACTCCGGGTTACAGAAATTGGCGGAGGTCTCAACATCCGGATCCCAACTAAAGTTTTTTTTTTTTAAATGAGGGTAACACTTTAAAGTAAAGTTTAATGCCGAGCTTTCTGTCAGCATGGCAGTGACAGGGTATTGGATGCAGAAAAAAAGGGACAACCACTTTACAGGGAATAATCCTGTTTTCTATAATATGATGCATTATAATCCAGAGCTGAAATCTCAGTACTGCACACTTCACAATGAACCTCTCTTAGCACTAGGTATGGAAAACTTACCATCCACCTTGTATTATGAGAGCTCAGCTAAGTCTATTGGCAAGCCTGTCGGCTATTACAACAAAAGTAGAATTGTGAATGCAGCTCTGGAGTGTAGTACAGGGTACACGTACAAGATACGTAGTGCAATATATTTGCAAGATTACCCAGCTGTTTCTGCAGATTGTATCTATGTAGAAAGTGTAAAATGGTGGTCAAAGGTTGGAGTACATTATATGTATGTTGTATTTCTATAGTAGAATAGAAATAGCAGGTTGTCAGAGAGGTTAAAATTCACTGTGTCATTTGCAAATGACAATGATCCATCCCTGTAATTGTTACAACTATCTGATCTATTTGTTTTATACTTTGACTTGTCCTATTCATTTTCATTGTGATTTGCATGTCCAGGAGGCTGGTGAACACAGCTGCTTTGACTATAACTTGAGTATCGGACCAAGAAAAATAATTAAACACAACAGGGACATTTATGAAACGTTCACCTGAGGCGTACGCCAGGGAGAAGGTGCAGATTCGCCCCTTTCCCCTGGCATACGCCTGCTGTATGCCTCGCTTGCCCGACGTGGCCTCCTCCCGTGGCTCATTTATCATGATTTACGACTGCTCCCAGGTGTAAATCATGATCCAAATCTACACCTGCTTCCAGCAGGGCGCTGGTTTGAGCGTCCGGCCAGATTCACTAAGGGGCGTGCACCTCTTAGTGAATCCTGCTGGGGAAAATGGGGCGGGGCCTAATATACAATAATACATTTACGCGTTCTTTATAAATCCCCCCCAATGAGTTGACTTTATTGAAGTCTAAAAAATAGCATGCAAAAGAATAAAACGAGAAATATCTGGTACAGTATACTACAATGATGTAGAATAACAGATACAATCTATTTCATGTGGTCACTGCTAAATTTACAAACCACAGAAGTAAATTTACAAGCACAAAATTAAGATATAAGGGACATTATGAACACTGCACCACTGGTGTACGCCATACAGCAGGCGCAGGTCAGCCTGGTTTCAAGAGGCGTGCGCTGGTCTTCATAAATGTCCCCCCATAGTGACTATACGGTAAAGAGGTTGTTCAGGCTTAAAAAGATATGGCCACTTTCCTCCAGAAATGGCTGCACTCCCGTCCTCAGTGTGGGTTTTCCACCTCAGGACTATTGAAGTGAATGGGGCTGAATTGTAATACTACATGCAACCTGAGGACAGGGGAGGTGCTGTTGTCTCATAAAGTAGCTGTACTCTTTGAGATCCTGGAAAAGCCTCTTTTTTTAAAGTAATGTGTAAGGTCATATGGTACGTAGGAGTGCTTGTATAACGCTGTGGAGCATGTAAGTACCCAGGGGTTATAGGTCATGTCTCCAGTCCAGTTTGGATCTGTGCAACCACAAGTATAAAGTGGATTGGGGAGAAAAATATAGTATAGAGAATAGGAAGAGTAAGTATAGTGGTAGTTGGACTACTCTATGAAATGTACAGTACAAATCCTGAAATGCAGCCATATTTAGATACCTTTAACCTGTAAATGTCTGGAAAAGAGTTTTCCAGAGCACAGGGGGGCAGCACAGGAGAAACATTCTTCAAATAGACTACAGATCTTAGTTACTTAGTCACATAATATTTTTTAGAAAGAAATTGAACTGTTTAGAAGAGAGTAGGAATTCTGCAAATTTCTCTACTACATAAAAGGGACAGGGAAACCCCTAAAGCCAAGACATATTTAAAGGGGTTAGGCATCGGCAACCCCTTTTAAGTGTTGTTGATGGCTTCCTTAATTCTCCCACGTATAGAGTTGCTAAAAATGTGGAGAATATGGAACGTCCGCCATCACTATAATGCCTGAGAACAAACGTCCAGATTTTAGGGTGATGTACATCTCCGTCCCTAAGCTTCTGCACATTGGAACGAGTATAAGGCAGCTATATATTGAAAGTGTTAGGGTAGAAAGTACAAAGGTGGTGGTATAAGGAGATCTTCAATCTTTACAATGACATTTTATGCAGCTTGCCATCCACAGGAAAACATTCAGGCTGCTAGAGCCCTTTTACATATCACCAGAAGTTTGGTGGCCAGACACAATACCGGCGTCAAACTCAGGCCTTCCAGCTGTTACAAAACTCCCTTTGAGAGTGTGGGTATATGGGGTTGGAGCAGTGACCTGGAAGACAATGACCTTCATTCTTGTGATCGGGTGGTGTCCTACTGCAGGGATCCCACTGATCAGCTAGTTGTTACCTATTCTGTGGATATTCCCTTTAAGCCTTTAAATCTAGGTATAAACTTGAGAACATCTGCCTAAATGAGGGTGACCTGATAAGTGATATCTTTCTCCATCCCTTGACTTTTCTGTCATCCTGACAATATTCAGGCATGTCATTGTAACGGAGTGTGTTGGTGAATGTGAACGCTAAATAAAAGATGACCTGTATTTCCATTCCATGAATGACATAGGTAGCCGTCCCCGAGCATTGATGCTAAATTACAAAGCAAATAAGATCTATTGAGAAAATCTCTGGTTGGAAGTCAACTTTTTCCAACATGGGACAAAAGAAGTAAATCCGAGTGTTACAGATTTTGCATTGTGTAAAGGTTTCCATATTTCTGGATCCGATTAGGAAATTCTGGTGGTCGTCTGTTCAGGATCTTCATCTTTTGGTGAGTGGATACAAAGAGTGTCTTCTGTACTGGAGGACCTGTCCTGTCCTGCACTAAACAGACAGCTCTTAGATGTAAGTGGGGACCTTGTAATTCTTAATTTCTCCTGTGGTGGTGCTACAGGGAAACGCTTAGTCTGTGTTCACACTAGCATAATACGAAGGGATTTGTGCGCTTCTATTAGGCCATAATACAACATATACCACTTAAAATATTTGTATTTTTTGTAGGGTTGTGAGATCTTGGATAATACCATCCAAATCCGAATTTTGAGGGTTTTTTTTGCACTAAAACCTTTTAATTTATTAACTTTACAAACTTTGTTGTTTTAAACAAGCCTCGTAGCTCCCCTCAAAAAACGCCACGTCATTTATTACGGATCTGTTCTCGGATGGATGAATCCTGATGGATCTCATTGACTTACAGTGGGGTCTGTCAGGTTCCCATTGACTTTCTGGTATTTTTGAGTAGCACTGCACTACCATCACAAATCCTGGAACCCCTTGCTAGAAAGGAGTTTGCACTAGAGAGCAGATCATAAGTTTGCACTAGAGAGCAGATCCCAGTGACGTGGGCCGTCTGGACAGCCTGTTTATGTGGCACAGTGGCGCCCAAACTGTGGAACTACAGCTCCCACAATACCCTGACTTTCTTGATGGGAGTTGTAGTTTTGCCACAGGTTGGGGAAGCGCTGATTTGGAGCATTCTGGATGCAATGCAACAGCCTTTGTATCCGGTGTCGGGAACTACATGAGGCCGAACATTACTACTGACAACAACGCGATTTTACACTTGTAAAACCTAGTTACTCATCTGCATACCTACTGTAAGGCCTGGCCAGGACGAGCGTCACTACGCAAAATATCGTTTGTCTTACAGCCGCAATACCCCGACCTTCATGGCTTTACTAAACCAAACCGCTCCGCTCATCATTGGGTTTTCCACTTGAGATGCTTATATTGTATTATTGCTGTAAGGTTACGGTCACCTCTAAAAACTACCCTACTCCCAGCCTCTATATATATATATATATATATATATATATATATAATTATTTTTAAACAAGATATGGCCCAAATGTATTCCCTTTTAGGCAACATTTAGTACATTGGAACAAATGGATCCAGCCAGTAGGGCCTTGTCATGGTATGCATCCCAGTTGGGTGTTTTTTTTAATGTATGCTATATGTAGGATAATTTTTTTTTTTTTTTAGATCTGAACGTAACTTAATAGTGTTTGCACTGTTTTGTGTGGTGATATAAATAATACTAGATGCCGCCATTTTGTGGACAGAACCACTTTAGGATTCAGGGGGATGTAGGTTGTTTCATGACCGGGATCGGTTCTGCTCAGTATTATAACCACAGGGTGACCGTATACACGTGATAACTATACTATAATAATTATATTTTCAATGACATTTCTATTCGACTATGAGAGATAATATTCTATATAATATGATGCTTATTAATAATTGTGTTATAATAAATGTATTTGTTGAAGCAATCATATCTTTGTGTCATCTCACATTTTTTTTACTTTAGTGTTTCTGGATGTCAACTCCTTCCTCTTAGGTTTGCCTTTGACTATACCAGGGATGGTAAACCTTTGGCCTTTCAGTTGTTGCAAAACTACAATTCCCATCATGACTGGACAGCCTTTGGCTGTCCAGGCATGATGGGAGTTGTAGTTTTGGATAGCTGGAAGGCTGAAGGTTTCCCATCCCTGGTCTATACATTTCTATAGCAACAACACAAGTTATGTGACTCCTTGATCCTGTCATACGTGGATTTTTATAAAAAAAAATCCTCAAAATAATTCAGCACACATTTACATGAAGGTTTTATTAGCTGCTTGCTTGGTCACAAGTGTGTTAAATGACCTTTGCAGTAAACCCGCAAAGGGTTAATATGTCAGATCACTGTGGGTACCTGTAGTCACCATGGCAACCGTGAACTGTGAGGTCAATCACTTATGTCATAAAGAAGGTTCCATAAAAAAAGGCCCGCTGCCTGGATCAGTGCCATCTTGGATGCGCCAGAGGACCTTGAGCTTGACTACATTACTCTCCTACCCTTGATACAATTTGGAGGTTCTAGCAGGGAAAAGGGGTGGTCTGCTTTAAGCTACCCCTTAAAGGGAGAAGAGAAACATTCACCTAGCCATTAATCAGGTGACAGATACAGCCGCCAGATCTCTCACTCACATCCGGTGTCTTATATTTATAATCTAAAATGATCTAAAAATGTACAAATTCTTAACCTATCTTATATTGATATTACCCTCTAGGCCCAAAGGAGGGGGCTACTCACCAGCCATGGCTCCTTTGAGGTTTCCTCCACAGGGGGGTTTTCCTCACCTGAGTGCTGGAGGGTGACTCTTCGAGAGTCAAGGGTCTGCCATTTTCAATGTCATGTAATTTTAAATAAAATTGTGACCATTTCAAACCTGATAACGTGCCATGTCTTTTGTTTTGCATTTTTGGGTTTCATTCATTTTGCTTGGGAGATTGGGGTCCATCACATATTGCAAGACAGCTGCCTGCTACACAGAACCTCCACAAGCCAGGGACACTAAAACTTTAAAAACAAGAAAGAAATGTATAACTGTCACGGCCGCGGCGGCTTCCCGCGTTCCGGGTTGCCGCCGCGACCGCCTCCTGTCCCGTGCAGCCGCCGGGGTCCTTGTGTAGGGACCCGGCGCTGCTGCTGCTTCGGCCCCTGGGGCGCCTCACCTCTCCTCCGTGCATGTCGCGGTCTGTGCCGGCCGGCGCGCGCGTCCCCGCCTCCTAGGGCGCGCGCGCGCCGGCTGTCTCAGATTTAAAGGGGCAGTGCGCTCCTAATTGGTTAGTGTCACCAATCACTCCCCTATAAATCCCAGCATGCCCTGTCCCTAGTGTTGGAGCCTCTACATGCTTCCCATAGCGTTTGGCCCAGCTCCCTGTTGTTCCTGTGTCCTGTCCGTTACCTGGTCCCTAGTCCCTGTTCCTGAGTCCTGTCCGTTACCTGGTCCCTAGTCCCTAATCCTGGTTCCTGTTCCCCTGTTACTCCACCTGTTCCTGTGTCCAGCCTGCCACGTGCTCTCTCATCTGCAGACTATTGCCTGTGCCATCTCCTGCCACGCCTCGCCTGCCGACACCAGCAACCAAGCCAGGGGTAGCGACCTGGGGGTCGCCTGCCGCAGCAAGTCCATCCCGCCTTGCGGCGGGCTCTGGTGAAAACCAGCGGCCCCTTAGACTCCGCTCCCTGGTGAGGTTTGTGCCATCGCTGGTGCCGGTCCAGTGGATCCACTACTCCGGGCGTTACAATAACAAAATTAAAAATATATCTGCAAGGTTTGTCAGAAGTAATAGGGACACTCCAATCATACCATATCATATCAATATGGTTAAAGCATAAATATACATTATAAACACACAACCACCCACCCATCCTGTGATATACTGTCTGCCTGTATGTGTATATATATATATATATATATATATATATATATATATATATATATATATATACATACTCAATGAGAATCCATGAACTGCATGCCAATAGTTGTGAAAGTATGAGTACATTAAAGGGGTACTCTAGCAAAATAAAAAAAAAACTCTTCAAAAATCAACTGGTGGCAGAAAGATTTGTAATTTATTTCTATAAAAAATATTTAAGTCTTCCTGTACTTATCATCTGCTGTATGTCCTACAGGAAGCGGCCTATTATTTCCAGTCTGGAGAGGAGGAAAGGTTTTCTATGGGGTATTTGCTTCTGCTCTGGATAGTTCCTGACATGGGCAGAGGTGGCAGCAGAGAGCACTGTGTCAGACTGGAAAGAATATACCACTTCCTGCAGGACATACAGCAGCTGATAAGAAATTCCGGTGTCCCACGCAGCTGAAGCATCTGTCATAGCAACATGTCAGAATGTACGACTGGTGGGGGTTTGGGTGCTGAGACCCTACTGATGGATAGAACAAATGCACAAAAATACTCAGCCATGTCCCTTTTTTTTATGCTCGGCTGTCCATGCAAAAACATATAATTATGTGGGGTAGAGGTATATCTCTGAGTCCCCTGTGAGTACCATTAGTTCACAGGTCATAACTCCAAAGAGACAAATAGATCTCTTATTTAATGCAAAGCAGGTTGTTTTTATACAGAGAGTATCATTGTGCAGTGTTACATATATTATCAAGTGATTATTATACAACACAAAGTTTTATAGCCCCAATACAGGGGTCAGTTCCCAATGCTCAGGGATCAGAGGTCCGATTAGACATGCAAAACTAGGTGCATGTCATTACCCAGTACAATTCATCTACATAAAAAACTGTAAATATAATATATTACCTATAACTGATCATGAATGATAGCATCGATTATAGCCCCATCAGCAAGTATCTATTATAGCCCACTATGATGCTATTTCCTATTGGAAACAGTCCACAAATGTGTTGTCAGGTTACACCACCCACAATTCACTGCTATGGGATTGATGGAGGTTGCTAAACTCAAATCCCATAGCAGCAGAGAAAGGTGGTGGAGACCACCGAAAAGTCGCATTGTGACCTGCTTTTTTGTTTTGCTGCACCATTTATGTCACCTGATATGGAATAAACCAGTTGTTCTTTGCATGAACTTTGGTTGTGCTCTGGGAAATCCTTTAGATAGGAGATAGATAGATAGATAGATAGATAGGAGATAGATAGGAGATAGATAGATAGATAGATAGATAGATAGATAGATAGATAGATAGATAGATAGGAGATAGATAGGAGATAGATAGATAGATAGATAGATAGATAGATAGATAGATAATAAATAGATAGGAGATAGATAGATAATAAATAGATAGATAGATAGATAGATAGATAGATAGGAAATAGATAGATAGATAGATAGATAGATAGATAGATAGATAGATAGATGGATAGATAGATAGATAGATAGATAGATAGATAGATAGATAGGAGATAGATGATAGATAGATAGATAGATAGATAGATAGATAGATAGATAGATAGGAGATAGATGATAGATAGATAGATAGATAGATAGATAGATAGATAGATAGATAGATAGATAGATAGATATAGGAAAAAGAATATAAAAGCAGCACTACCTTGTAAAACGTAGTTTGGTGCCAGCAGATTCCCCAACCAGGGGTATGAATGTCCATATACAACGAATAGTCCGCAGCACTCCAAGTTGTGAAACAAAAAGTGGTATTTATTCCAAATATATCATAATATCAAAAATAGTGACATGCAGCAAATAGACGCGACGTTTCGGCAGCCTCTACGCTGCCATTCTCAAGCTTGAGAATGGCAGCGTAGAGGCTGCCGAAACGTCGCGTCTATTTGCTGCATGTCACTATTTTTGATATTATGATATATTTGGAATAAATACCACTTTTTGTTTCACAACTTGGAGTGCTGCGGACTATTCGTTGTATATAGATAGATAGATAGATAGATAGATAGATAGGAGATAGATAGATAGATAGATAGATAGATAGATAGATAGATAGATAGGTAGGAGATAGATAGATAGATAGATAGATAGATAGATAGATAGATAGATAGATAGGAGATAGATAGATGATAGATAGATAGAGAGATAGATAGATAGGAGATAGATAGATAGATAGATAGATAGATAGATAGATAGATAGATAATAAATAGATAGATAGGAGATAGATAGGAGATAGATAGATAGATAGATAGATAGATAGATAGATAGATAGGAGATAGATAGATAGATAGATAGATAGATAGGAGATAGATAGATAGATAGATAGATAAGAGATAGATAATAGATAGATAGATAGATAGATAATAAATAAATAGATAGATAGATAATAAATAGATAGATAGATAGATAGATAGATAGATAGATAGATAGATAGATAGATAGATAATAGATAGGAGATAGATAGATAGGAGATAGATAGATAGGAGATAGATAGATAATAGATAGATAGATAGATAGGAGATAGATAATAAATAGATAGATAGGAGATAGATAATAGATAGATAGATAGATAGATAGATAGATAGATAGATAATAGATAGATAGATAGATAGATAGGAGATAGATAGATAATAAATAGATAGATAATAAATAGATAGATAGATAGATAGATAGATAGGAGATAGATAGATAGATAGATAGATAGAAGATATATAATAGATAGATAGGACATAGATGGATAGATAGATAGATAGATAATAGATAGATAGGAGATAGATAGATAGATAGATAGATAATAAATAGATAGATAGGAGATAGATAGATAGATAATAGATAGATAGATAGATAGATAGATAGATAGATAGATAGATAGATAGATAATAAATAGATAGATAGATAGATAGATAGATAGATAGATAGATAGAAGTTGTATGCTCCTTTTATTGGCATTAATATGTTCAGTAATAATAATGTGATCCCTATATATCCTACATGAATATATATAATATTGTATGAGATGTGACGCATACTATTATACCAGACATAGTGATAGAATGAGAAAAACAATATATCATGGAGTGCTATGTGATAGATTGCCAGTGACCTTTGGGAGGACCCAGGCGGTGGGAAGGGAAGGGGGATCCTGTGCATTATTGCAGGGGATGAGGAGCAGCTGGGATACCAGAATAGGATGTGACATCCCCTCCCCTCTGCACAGCGACTCTCCACAATCCCAAATCCCTGTGTGCAGCTGATGCCAAAGATGGTCAACAAGGAGGCGCTGTATCCAATGGCATCAGCCTGGGAAACACTGCAAGAGCCAAGCAGCTGAGAAGACATTAACCCCTCATAGCCCAGGCTCCGAGCTCTGCAGGTAAACAAAGATAACGCATGCGATGCCTCAATGACATGTGAGAGAGCACAGCAGGTAGGTGATGCATGCACACACATACACCAGCCTATATGCTTACACTGCTAGGGAATCAGGCTGAAACCCATTGACACATGGGAGACAATGACAAGACAAAGGGATATAATAAAATACACTCAAGTGAATGGGATTTTTCACTGGAATGTACCTATAAAGTGTCTCCTCAACCTATGACTGACATAGCTGCAGAGGGCAATGTCTGGCTATCACATGGCACATACGCCATGTATATAGGAAGTTATAGAGAGGATATATTATTGATTGGATTTGCATGCCGATGGCTCTATGCCATAGTGTTAGAACATGAGGGAGGTGACTTTATCCAAAGGCTGACAGCTCCCGGCTAATCCCAGCAGTGGATAAGAGGAAGCCCTGATGGTAATAGGTTTGCAGTTCTGCTCTGTATATACAATAACAGATCCGCAGAAGGCTGCACGGGAGGCTGCGGCTGCCCACACAATAGCAATTCATTGTGGTCATGATTATCATGGCACTCAGCAATCTGCGGGAGGCGACGTATTATTTGGGGAAGCTGGCACACATTGGGTAAATAGAAGATGCTGTTGACTGATGCTTTATGCCGACTGCAGCTAAAAGTATTAAGAAACGGATAGAGAAACTCCATGAGGCCGATTCGGATTTTCCTGTAGGCTAGATAAACAAGTGATCGAGTGACCTGGGGTAATGTATCCAGAATATATTCTATCCTATGTGTCTTTGTACTCTACCGTCTAACCTTGTAATGTATACAAGCGCACACAATAGCTCTTCTTCCCTTGGCTTTCACAACTCTATCCTGGGATTAGGTGTCAGAGTTAGTGTGTGTTGCTATTCACTTTCCAGTCCATGTATAAGTATTAATGTTATTTTGCTTTTCCTCTTCTTCTTCTTCTTCTTCAGCGCCTTGCCTCGATACCTGACAGCCATGTCACAAAAGGAGCTTGAAGAGTACTGTCTTTTATACAATGACCCAAGCCACCAGGTCGATTTCCTTGACTCATTTCGGACATTTTACAAAGAAGGTCTATTCACCGATGTCACCTTGATGAGCTCCTCCGGGAAGATCTTTAAGTGCCATAAGGCCGCTTTGGCCGCATGCAGCCATTACTTTAAGGTGATGTTCACGGCCGATATGAAGGAAAAGTCCAACAATCAGATCAAGTTGTCCGGTATCGATCACGCCATCTTGGAAGCCTTGCTGAACTATACTTACACGGCGCAGATCAAGATAACCACCAAGAACGTCCAATATCTTCTACAAGCCGCTGACCAGCTCCACTTCGTATCGGTCAAAGAGGCTTGTGAGCAGTTCCTGGTGAGACATCTGGATGTGGACAATTGTCTGGGGATGCATTCTTTTGCCGAGTTTCACGTCTGTCCAGCTTTGGAAAAGGAATCTAGAAGAATCATGGTTTCTAGGTTTCAAGAAGTTTGGACTCAAGATGAGTTTGTGGACATCAGTCTCGAAAAGCTGCTGTATATTTTCTCCCAGAAGACCCTCAATGTGTGGACGGTGGAGGCTCTTCTCCAGCCCCTCATCCGATGGATTGCACATGATTCCAGGAATCGGCTTGAACATATTTATGAGCTACTGAAATGTATTGAAGTTGACGTAGATGAGGATCATCTCAGGACCTCGCTGGAGTTGCACAAAAAACATCTACTCAACGAAAATAAGATACAGTCTTTACTGTATTACGCTTTACAGACTAAATCACAAAAAGTGCCCAAAAGATCAACAGCCAGCATGTTTATAGTCGGGGGCTACTACTGGCACCCCTTATCCGAAGTGCACATCTGGGATCCTGAAAGCAACAACTGGATTCAGGGAGCGGACATGCCCGATCACACCCGAGAGAGCTACAGTGCAACCAGTTTAGGGCCTCAAGTATTCATAACTGGTGGCTACAGGACAGATAACATAGAGGCGCTGAACACCGTATGGATTTATAATACAGAGACGGATGAATGGACAGAGGGAAGCCCTATGCTTCACGCAAGGTACTATCACTGCTCCGTCACCCTGGGGGGCTGTGTTTATGCCTTAGGAGGTTACAGAAAAGGAGCCCCTGCCCAAGAAGCTGAATTTTATGATCCATTAAAAAAGGCCTGGTTTCCAATTGCAAACATGATAAAAGGTAGGTAGACTTGTGCAAAAAGTCAGATCACTCAGAATATGTGCACCTGATAATGCAAAAATATACATGTAATTATTTATATGGAATATATATATATGCATGCACATTGGTACCTCGGTTTAAGAGTTACTTGGATTAAGGGCGTTTTGCAAGAGGAGCTCACAGTTTCAAAATTGTAACTTGTTTTAGGAGCATTGCTTTGGTTTAAGAGCTCCCTGTACTGGGTGGGAGTGAAAGTTGGGAAGGGGCATGGTCTACATAGTGGGGTCTAGAGCCCTGTATTCTTACCCAGGAAGTCTCCCTCACCTTCCAAATCATAGCAGATTCAGGACTGTAGAGGTAATCTCTTCATAGCTGTACCCCCTCTCTCCCCGGACAGAGAGTGCTGCATGTATGTGCCCCCATCTGCCCTGCTCATTCCTTCATGTTCCCTGCAGTCTCCCATCCTCTTTATTCCTGCTATAATGTGCCTACACTTACACTCAGCTATACACACTGCTGCTACAATGTGCCTGCACTCGCACTCAGCTATACACACTGCTGCTATAATGTGCCTGCACTTACACTCAGCTATACACACTGCTGCTATAATGTGCCTGCACTTACATTTGGCTATACACACACCGTTGCTATAATGTGCCTGCACTTACACTCAGCCATTCACACTGCTGTATAGAAAAGTTTCTGTCACTGTCCTCCTGCACAGCTCAGTGATTCTCACTTCCTAATTGGTTGATGCTGAACATGCCCCTCTTCCCCACTGTGGTCATGTGACCACACAGACCTCTGACAGCAGCCCTGCTTCTCTAGTCTAGCCTGTTGTACTACGCTACTGCATTGTGTGGATCTGCATCTCCATTCTGTATCTACAAACTGCTGCTGTTTCTTCAGCTTTATGCACTTACTATACATTATACACATGCTGATTGCTATACTGTTCAGTAACTTATAATATCACATATTCGGCTGTTTCTGATTGATTGATTGATTGTTTGTTTCATTTGTTGTACATGTTATTCAGAATAATAAATCATTGTTTTTGGGGTGTGGAACCGATTCTCTGCATATCAGTGATTTCTTATGAGAAAATTTGCTTTGGTATAAGAGTGGATTTGGATTACAAGCACGGTCCTGGTACGAATTATGCTCGTAATCCAAGGCACCACTGTACTATCAGAAATGTTGCACAACTGAAATCTAAAATAAAATCTCGGCACATACCAGTAGTACATCAAGAGGCTAAAGGGTGTGTTTACACGTACAGGATTTGCTATGTTCACACAACGTATATTTTCGTAAAATCACGGTCGTTGTACAACGGCTGTGATTATTACGAAAATATATGTTACCTCTCCGTCTATGGGATTGGCCGGGATGATCTTTTGAGAGACCGAACGTGTAATTTATTTCCAGTACTTATCAGCTGCTGTATATATAAAGTAGAGTTTTCTTTCCAGACACAGTGCTCTCTGCTGCCACCTCTGTCCATGTCAAGAACTTTCAAGAAGTGTCAAAGGTTTTCTATGGGGATTTGCTGCTGCTCTGGACGGTTTCTGACACGAACCGAGATGGCAGCAGAGAGCAGTGTGTCAGACTGGAAAGAATACACCACTTCCTGCAGGACATACAGCAGTTGATACGTACTGAGACTTTTAAATAGAAGTAAATTACAAAACTAACTTTATGAAACCGATTGATTTGAAAGATTTGTTTTTGGCCAGAGTACCTCTATAAAGGGGGTTTTCCCGTGATATGTTTTGATGGTTTACCCTCAGGATAGGCCAGCAATATCTGATCTGACACCCCTGATGATCAGATGTTTGGCATAGCTGTGGCACCCAGATCTGTAGTGATTTCAATGGGGCCTACAGCATTACAGTATGACAACTTTATCAAACTGCTGCTTAGACTTTTGGTTAAGATCAATTGCAGTATCTGTTCTTTTCAGCCACTGAGAAAGAATGAAATCAGATATACACAGAATGGAGGTTTCAGCTAACAGTGGTTGGCTACAAGCCTACCCTGAGGATAGGTCTGACCATTAGATGCAGGTTGGGAGAGTGCCGAGATGCAGAAATTTTCAGAAATGGTGACTTCAGGGTGCCGTAACTGACTGGGATGGGGATGCCGCTAAATGATAGAACTGAACATGCACTTTACTTTCCCTCTCTTGAGTACTCACCTCTGGTTTTCTGGCCTTCTCGCTGCTGGTCACTGTTAGAACATTTTTATTGCTTTGCACAGTGCACATCTGATTTGTTTATTCATGTTTGTCATTGTGTGTTCACCTTACACAAGCATTTCTTACTAGGATCCTTCAGAGTGTGATGACCTCCTGGAGGTCTAGGAGAGGTATATGTGTCTATGGGTGGTATTACACGGGCCGAGCAGGGCCTGATAATACCTGTAAACGAGCAGCGATCTGCTAGATCGCCGTTCGTTTACTGGGCCTATTACACGGCCCGATAATCGTTAAACAAGGGCTGCAAGGACATCATTACCGATGTCCTTGCAGCCCTTGTATAACTATATACATTACCCATCCACGTTCCAGCTGTCAGCTGACAGGCCACTCTGACGTTACAGCGCGCGGGACCCAGGGAGAAGAAGGCCGCAGCAGCAGCCCTGGAACATGGATGGGTAATGTATATCGTTAGTCGTCTCCCATGCACCGCTATTACACGTAGCGGTGCGCGGTCGCCGCCCGACAAAAGTAGGTCAGAACCTATATCAACGATCAGCCGATGATCGTTGTCATCGGCTGATCGTTGTATTTATTACATGGAACAATAATCGTCCGAATCGGCCCGATTCGGCCGATTATCGTTCCATGTAATAGTACCCTATGAGGTTCCTTACCTCCCTGCCACCCCAGATCTCTGAGCTCAGAGAAGCCGCCCAGTATTGTGTCCCTTAGTGGACACTGGGGCGGCCGCCTGCGGGAAGCCAGGAGCAGTCTTGGCTCCCTCTAAGCTTCGAGATGAAGGGGGGACATTAATTCTAGACCCTGGCAGGGGACTTTTGGCCCAGAGGAGAGGGGAAGATTTGTCAAGAATTTAGGAGAAGGGCTCACGATAGACTACATCCTAGGGCACTTTTTGTGTAACACGTTAGCACTTCTTTATGGGCTTAAGTCATAGAAAAAAACTTCATCCCTATATCTTATCTTCCTACACCACATTAGGGAAATGGGATTATTTTAAATCACTGTTAAAAGGATATTCCCCTCAAACTTTTCATATGTTGCTGTCCATGGTGAGACTAACAATTCTTTCCATGCCTATTATTATCTATTCAGCCTCCTTTACTCAGTTCTAAGCTGCTGCTTTCTGCTAAAGACACAAAAATCTGTGTGTGAGTATTTCTCTCTGTCTCCTGCTCCCTTGTGAGACAGCTGATGTAAATAAGTCCAGGGCAGGCTTTATCTGCAACATTTTAGCTTCTTTGTAAAGCAGAGAGGGTTATTCTGAGGTTAAGTTTCTGACCATCTTACTTTGATTAACCCTCCCGGAATTGCAGACAAAGCCAGTCAGGGAATTGTTTACATCAGCAGTCTCAGAAGGGAGGGGGAGACAGAAATGAGCAGCTCAGAACTGGGTGAGGAAACACTGAATAGATAACAACAAGTATTGAATAAATTGTTAGTCTCACTATGAGCAGCAACATCTCAAAAGTTATGTTTCAAGGGAATACCCCTTTAAACATGCTGGTATTTGTAGTGCAACAAAAGCTGGAGTTGATTCCGTTCCCTGTGAGTGTCTAAGGCCTCTGATGGGTGTAGTAGTCATGTTTTTGATTGAAAATAAAGGAGTATATGGAAATTTATTATCTACTATAATGTCCATATAAAAATGATACACACTGCAGATTTATATACTGTATTTTAATATACAGTGGCACCTTGGATTAGGAGGATAATTCATTCCAGGACCGTGCTTGTAATCCAAATCACTCTTAAACCAAAGCAAATTTTCCCTTAAGAAATCATTAAAATGCAGACAACTGGTTCCACACCCCAAAATAATGATTTTTATTAGAAAGCTGGATGTGTCATATTATGTTACTGTACAGTATAGAAATCAGCATGTGGTTTATAATGTATAGTAATTGTGTAAGAATGAAAAAAACAGCAGCAGTTTTTAGATACAGAATGGAGATGCAGATCCCCATAATTCAGTAGTGTGGTACAACAGGCTAGAATAGAGAAGCAGGGCTGCTGTCAGAGGTCTGTGAGGGGAAATAATCCCAATGGGGAAGGGGTGTGTGTTCAGCATGGACCAATCAGGAAATGAGAATCACAGAGTTGTGCAGGAGGACAGTGACAAACTTTTATATACAGCAGTGTAAATGGTTGAGTGTGAGTGCAGGCACATTATAGCAGTAGTGTATATAGGTGAGTGTAAGTGTAGGCACATTATAGCAGTAGTGTGTATAGCTGAGTGTAAGTGCAGGAACATTATAGCAGGAATGGAGAGGATGGGAAACACAAGGGCTGACAGAGACTGCAGGGAGCATGAAGGAATGAGCAGGACAGATGTGGGCACATAAATGTCAGGGGAGAAAGGGGTTACAGCTATGAGGAGATTACCTCCACAGTCCTGTCCTCTGATGCGAGCCTCAGCTTGAAGTGGATCTGCTATGATTTGGAAGGTGAAGGAGACTTCCTGGGTCAGAGTACAGTGCTCTAGACCCCACTATGCAGACCATGCCCCTCCCCGACTTTCCCACCCAGTACAGAGAGATCTTAAACCAAAGCGATGCTCTTAAACCAAGTTACAATTTTGAAAAACCGTGAGCTCCTCTTGCAAAACGCTCTTAATCCAAGTTACTCTTGAGCCAAGGTACCACTGTATATCCATGTGTCATTTATTAATCTTCATTTCTAGCCAAACTCTCTTATAATGTCTACTGATTGAAGGGAATGATGTATTTGCTAATTTTTCCATGTCATTCTGGTGACAGGTGTTGGAAATGCCACGGCCTGTGTGCTGCGTGATGTCATCTATGTCAGTGGAGGGCACTATGGATACAGGGGAAGTTGCACATATGATAAAATTCAGAGCTTTCACTCCGATTTAAATGAATGGAGCATCTTATCCGTGTGTCCACATCCAGGTATGGGCAACATGTATCACCGATGAGCTGCATTCCACTCACAGCAATCATATGTAATCTATAAAAATAACATGATTGTCTTTCACCTTCCTCAGAGTATGGACTATGCTCTGTTGCACTGCAGAATAAACTTTACCTAGTGGGAGGCCAGACTACGACTACAGACTGCTATGATCTTGAAAGCAACCAGTGGGTGGAGCTTGCGCCAACCATGGAGCGGAGGATGGAATGTGGCGCCATTGTCATGAATGGGTTTATATACATCACTGGAGGCTACTCCTGGTCTAAGGGCACCTACCTGCAGAGCATAGAGAAGTACAATCCTGAATCTGACAAATGGGAACTGGTGGGAAATCTTCCAAGCCCTATGCGTTCCCATGGATGTGTCTGTGTATATAATGTATAGGAAAGTGCAATGAGTGTTATACATGGTAAATTATTCAATGTGAAGTCTAATACATCAGCTCAGGTCCATGGGATTAAATTGGTCCCAGATTATTACACAATTGGCATTGGTCTGGCATCCAATCTGGTGTGTTGCTAAACTCAACCTAGATCTACTCACTGAATAGTTTTGGTTGGTCGTGCTTAAAGGTTTCTTTCAATTTTTTTCTAATCTTTATATAATGGAAACATTAATATCCCCAAGTCCTAATAATTTCTGAAATCTCTGCTTGCTGTCAGTGAATGGAATTATTTTGGCGACTACTCTAAAACAGCCATGCCCCTGTATGATCAGGTCTAGATAACAAATAGTTTACCAGCAAGCAGAGGTCTTAGGCCCAGTACCACTGTAACAGTATTGTAATGAATCCCTTTAAGCCATAACCACATAAAGTTCACAGTTAACCCTTAGGCGCCATTTATGCTGTGCAGAATTCTTGTCCAGTATAATGCAGTCCATTTCTGTGTTGGTGCTTGGTAATATAGCCATAGAATACATGCACATGTCTGCAGGACTGGATGACCTTCTAATTTTGTATGAGGGTGTTGTGATGAACGGATCAGATATGTTGGATTTCAATTTTTTTTCTGGGAGTTGAGCTGCCTCCAGCAGTCTGGCAGCAGCCTACTACATGCTCTCCCTTAAAAATAGATGCACTCATGGGCAGGCAATGCATGCATGTGTATGGGGCGATCTGGTCCATGTACTACATTCCTTCAGGCACCTCACACTAAATTATTATACTTAGTGTCCAGTGCTGCAGTATATGTGGCTATATCTGTAGACAATACCACATTTGTCATATATACCTGTATGTGGGCTTTCAGGGAGACAACAGATAATACCGGGTTGATTCAATACATTTTATACAATCGCACTATGAACACTGGGAATTTACTCTATTATTCTTTATGAGGTGATGGCAGTGGGTGCAGACACTCATATAGGCCAAATTCACCCCATATAGGCCGCATTCCCCTCATATAGGCCGCATTCACCCCATATAGGTAGCATTCACCTCATATAGGTAGCATTCACCTTACACAGGAAACACGGAAATGCAGCCCCCAATACCCCCCTGAAATAAGACTAACAAGCATTTGGAATATAAAGGCCGTGGCACTTTAATAAGGGTAAGCAAATACACTGTTAAGTACCAATATCATAAATAATCAAATAATTTAATCAATAAATAAATCAATAAATAAATAACCGAGCCATAGCTTAACAGAAGGACATGCCCGCCCTGAGAGCAGGGCGACAATACCCCCTCTATCAAAGTGCCACGACAAAATCCTTGAACATAAGGGAGGGCGGGTGGGAGCAGCTTCTTCTGTACAGCTACTCTGACTGACACAGCTGAGAGCCGGCTCCCCTATAAATACCATTCCAAATCTCCCGCTCTCAGCCAGCTGACCAATCCAAACAGAGGGCACCTTTCTATTTTTAGCTCACTGTATTCCCACACAGCTGTAATCACCAATCACAACGCTGGCTGTTGCTAAGCAGAATCTCCAAGGCTTGTGGTACCTGTAGGAATAGAAAGAAGGGGGGGGGAGAGAACAACTACCACATACATGTAAAACCAAACTTGTACTAAAAAGGGGGGTGGGGGCGCAATCCCGTGTGTCCCCCTTTTATAAAGGGGGGCCCTTTACACGGAAATGCAGCCCCCAATACCCCCCTGAAATAAGACTAACAAGCATTTGGAATATAAAGGCCGTGGCACTTTAATAAGGGTAAGCAAATACACTGTTAAGTACCAATATCATAAATAATCAAATAATTTAATCAATAAATAAATCAATAAATAAATAACCGAGCCATAGCTTAACAGAAGGACATGCCCGCCCTGAGAGCAGGGCGACAATACCCCACCTGCCTGGTCAGAGAAGCTGACCAGGCCCCACCTCCAACAGTGCCACGGCACCCAATTCTATAATTGACTGAAAATTGGCATTTAGAATGTCTGACCCAATGTCGGATAGGTGCACGAGGTCAGACCAATAAAGGCCGGGTAAATATCCCTCAAGGTCCAGGTGCCTAAATGATAGGCCACCTAGAGAGGGGATAAATTTAGACACTGCAAAGTTAATACGCTTCCTAATTTTTTCATAGAAGTACAGTCCTTTGCGCATCCAGGAGAGACGAGGAATGATCTCAGAAAAAAAAACTAAAATACACTCAGGAAAAAATACATTTAAACAACGACAGATCCCTCTTGATCTCCACAATAAGTCCAGAGTTTTTAATTTTCCTATGTCATCGCCCCCGGCGTGTATAATTAAAATATCCGGGGGGGGGGGCAGAGCTGAGGCTAGACTATGCAGGATGGCATATATTTCCCTCCACCGGAGACCACTATATCCGAACCACTGCACCTCAAACTGCTCCAAGTCAAAACTCAGGTTTACCCCATAATTATGCCGCTCAGCTCTCTTGGAAGCCCATACCACAAATGAGTGGCCTAGGATCCATACACGCCTTCTCTTACCCAGGCGAAAAGCGCCAAAGAAAGCTAATGAAAATAATGCTTTAAACAAAACATCCTCAAAACTAGAACAACAAACAATATGTAAAACTTCATGTAACTTTAATAACAGATCAATAGTAATAGGGCGACGCACATCTGGAGAGACACGTCCCTTTTTGTAACCTTTAAGAACCTGTTTAATAAGGAAAAAACTAGAAATACTATGCAGACCCAGAATTTTAAAAAAGAACGAAACACCATACAAAGATTTCACTATAGCAGAGTGAGAAAGCTGTTTAGCAATTAACATATTTACAAAAGCTAATGACAACCACACATCATGTTGTAGATGGTGCTCCTGTAAGGAAAAACAAAAGACTTCCACTGGGACCATGCAACTGCGTAGGCAGTCCAAGTACGAGGTGCCACTGACTTCCTAATTAGCTGCGCTGTTAGTCCCAGATCGGCGACCACAAGTGATTTGGGCAAGCAGTGCCCACAGCCACCGCCTCCGAAGCCAGACGCCGGAAATCTGCAAACTGACCACGAGATAAAGAATCAGCTATAGTGTTCTTACTACCCTGTAAATGTACAGCCTTTAGCCAGATCTTATTAGACATACAGTACAATACTAAGTGGCGTAACAATTTTATAACCATGGCTGATTTTGAAGACAGGCAATTCACTGCATAAATGACTCCTTTATTATCCGACCTTAATAACACCGGGAATAATTCTAACAGAACAATATTCTTCCATACACCAGCCTGGACCCATGTATCAGGCCAAGGCTCAGCTGACCACTGTCCAGCAAAATAAGCCCCGTAACCGTGAGCACTCGCCGCATCAGTATATAAAGCAATAGCATCAGACTCTACAAACTCCGGTAAAAAGACAGAATGACCATTCAAAGTAGATACAAACTCCAACCACATGCTCAGATCCTCCTTAAGCGGTTTGGTAAGGCGGATGTGAGCACGGGGAGATTTTAAACCAGCAGTAGCTGCATAGAGTCTCTTAGAAAATATACGACCCATAGGAATGACACGCATAATAAAAGCCAACAAACCTAAAACTGATTGCAATTCCTTTAAAGTCACCTTAACTTTCTGTAACATACACTTCAATGCGCATTTTAATCTGGATAACTTTTAATCTGAATTCCATTCTCACTGTATCCAATGTGATACCTAGAAACTCTAAACAGTGACACGGCAATAAACCAATAAACCGAAAATCGTCTAGGTAGTGAACGACGGCACCATCCGGTACCCCATAATTCACCATCCAGTGCAGAAACGTTGCAAAAAAAAAAAACTCAAAAGTAATAGCATGAAAGAGTAAAACCCATTGGTAAACAACGATAAAAGTAATAATTATTCTCAAAACAAAAACCAAGTGAACTAAAACCTTCAGGATTAACCAGTAACAAACAGAACGCAGACTTTATATCACATTTAGCTAACAGGGCCCGAACACCAAAAAACACGAATAACTCTTACAGCGTCATTTAATGAAGCATAAGAAACTGATGACAAAGATTTATCTGCATTATCATTCAAGGAAGAGTGCAACGGGTAAGATAAATGATGAATTAACCTGTACTCCCCTGGCTCCTTTTTAGGGACCAATCCTAAGGGGGAGATGCGAAAGTTAGGAAAGGGGGGTGCAGAAAAAGGTCCCGCAACCCTCCCTTCCCGAACTTCCTTCATTATTTTGTCCCCAACCACGGCCTCATGCAAGGACACAGATTTTAAATTGTCCACCACCACGCATCCTAAACCATCCTAAGGCGGAACATCAAAACCAATTGAGAACCCATGAATAATCAATTCAGCTTTCTGCCTGTCTGGGAACCTGGCGAGATGAGCAACATTCTTTCCAGGCTCAAACATTTCATCATAGTTAAACCAGGCCATACCGCCAAAACTGCGGTATGCCTCTAATATATTATCCATGTGCTGAAATAAGGAGGAACACAGCTCAGGGCGCTTCTCTCCCACTACAGCACAATAGATGGTTTAATAAGCATGTAACCAGTTAAAAATAGAACGAGGTGGTGACTTTTTAACATCATCCGGTTTATCATCTGTACGCTTCACCAGCACATCCTTACTAGCAGGTAGCAATGACATCACATAATTGTAAGTGGAAGCCAAGCGGTGACATCTCACAGGCTAGAGCCTCTTTAACACAAATCTCAGGCACATCAGCACCTTCTCAATCACTGGCGTATTACAAGAAGCAGAGCGCTCTGCTCCCAGGCTAGAGCCTCTTTAACACAAATCTCAAGAAGCAGAGCGCTCTGCTCCCAGGCTAGAGCCTCTTTAACACAAATCTCAAGAAGCAGAGCACTCTGCTCCCAGGCTAGAGCCTCTTTAACACAAATCTCAGGCACACCAGCATACTTCTCAATCACTGGCGTATTACAAGAAGCAGAGCGCTCTGCTCCCAGGCTAGAGCCTCTTTAACACAAATCTCAAGAAGCAGAGCGCTCTGCTCCCAGGCTAGAGCCTCTTTAACACAAATCTCAAGAAGCAGAGCACTCTGCTCCCAGGCTAGAGCCTCTTTAACACAAATCTCAAGAAGCAGAGCACTCTGCTCCCAGGCTAGAGCCTCTTTAACACAAATCTCAAGAAGCAGAGCACTCTGCTCCCAGGCTAGAGCCTCTTTAACACAAATCTCAAGAAGCAGAGCACTCTGCTCCCAGGCTAGGGCCTCTTTAACACAAATCTCAGGCACATCAGCACCTTCTCAATCACTGGCGTATTACAAGAAGCAGAGCGCTCTGCTCACAGGCTAGAGCCTCTTTAACACAAATCTCAGGCACACCAGCATACTTCTCAATCACTGGCGTATTACAAGAAGCAGAGCGCTCTGAACCTGGAACTGACACATTAGGTACAGCAATCGTACTCTGAGACCACACATTAGCCAGCGGTGGACTGCTATTAAACCCTTTAGCTACCAGGGCACAAAACTTTTTCACAGCATCATTGGCAAACAAATCACTCCTGCTCACATCAGGGACAGGACCCACATTGATGTTCTCACCCACAGCTGCTGACTCCTCTCCACGGATCTGCTGCGGTGTAAACTCCTCTGCGGCACTCTGCTGGGATGCGGACACCTGCGGGGCTGCGGTCACCTGCGGGGCTGCGGACACCGGTGGGGGCGCGGTCATCTGTGGGGAGGCTGCACCGCGGCTCCTATGGGAACCTCGGCTATGATGGCGATGTGCGGGGGGTACTGCCAGAAGGGGGCGGCGGGAGGGGAGCTGAATCAGCTCTCTTACTGCTCCTACTCCGCTTATATGGCCGCTCCCCCCGGCTGCTTCTTCCTCTATGCCTCCTGTCTTCCGCAGCACTCGCCTCTTGTAATACCTCCAGGTCTCTAGGGGGCAGTATACGGCACACAATTCTCCTCTTCCTCCATACGCTAGGGAGCAACTTCCTCGGACACCGGCTCTGCTAGACACCGCCTCAGCCATGCTTCACCTCCAGCTCCTTCTGCCCTCCGGATAAGCTCAGTGAGAAGGCTCTCTATACCGACTATGGCAGCTGCTGAAACCTGTTAGCTATGTGACAGGTACTGCTGAAGCTCTTTTACAGGGACACACTAACAGCCTTGCTATGCTTACAAGCACCGCTCTAGCCCAGTGTGCCCTTAGCTCTTTCACAGAAACCAGCAGTACACATCAGAGCAGCTTCTTCTGTACAGCTACTCTGACTGACACAGCTGAGAGCCGGCTCCCCTATAAATACCATTCCAAATCTCCCGCTCTCAGCCAGCTGACCAATCCAAACAGAGGGCACCTTTCTATTTTTAGCTCACTGTATTCCCACACAGCTGTAATCACCAATCACAACGCTGGCTGTTGCTAAGCAGAATCTCCAAGGCTTGTGGTACCTGTAGGAATAGAAAGAAAGGGGGGGGAGAGAACAACTACCACATACATGTAAAACCAAACTTGTACTAAAAAGGGGGGTGGGGGCGCAATCCCGTGTGTCCCCCTTTTATAAAGGGGGGCCCTTTACATTCATCCCATATAAGCTGAATTCACCCCATATAGGCAGCATTCACCTCATATAGGATGCATTCACCCTATATAGGCCTCATTCATTTCAGATAGGCCGCATTCACCCCATATAGGCTGCATTCCCTTCATATAGGCCGCACTCACCTCATATAGGCAGCATTTCCCTCATATAGGCCTCATTCACCTCATATAGGCCACATTCACCTCAGACAGGCCACATTTACCCCATATAGGCCGCATTCACCTGATATAGGCCACATTTTCCTCAGATAGGCCGCATTCACCTTGTATAGGCCTCATTCACCTCAGATAGGCCGCATTCACCCCATATAGGCCGCATTCACCCCACATTTGCCACATTCACCCCATATAGGCCACATTTATCCCATATAGCCCACACTCACCCAATATAGGCCACACTCACCCCACATAGGCCACATTCACCTCATATAGACCACATTCACCCCATATAGGCCACATTTCATACATACGATACGATACAATAGACTTATACATACAATGATTGCACAGAAGGCAAAGCCATCACATACAGGATTTTTGCTTGATTTTTATGCTTAGGGTATCACCAAAAGCCACAGTTACTGCTGTTTTTATTCACCTATAATATCCCAACGACCCCCAAATTTCTTCTTTGATACCCAAAGTCATGCTGGTTATAAGTAGAGTAGTAAAGGTAGTGTTTCTGTCACATTTGCAAGGCCCACACTTATGCGATCTGTAACATGGGACTTTTTTTTTTATTTACTGGATGTAACTTGGTAAAAATCGAAGAAAAACATATACGTAGTTTTTGGACTATAGGACACTCTTGGGTTTAGGCGGATTTTCACACGTGATCTATGATGCAGTAAATGTAGGTCATGAGACCCATGGCTAGACTGGGCAATACAGACCATATTCATATTATGCAATAGAAAGAATGTTTTCATATTAAAGGGGTACTCCAGGGTAAAAAAAAACAACAACTTTAAATCAACTGGTGTCAGAAAATTATAAATCTCAAGTATTCCCGTACTTATCAGCTGCTGTATGTCCTGCAGGAAGTGGTGTATTCTTTCCAGTCTGACACTGTGCTCTCTGCTGCCACCTCTGTCCATGACACACTATTTCAGAATTGAAATAATACATCACTAATTTACAAATCTGTACAATTTTCTGACATTGGTTCATTTAAAAACTTTTTTTTTTTTGCTGGAGTACCCATTTAAGACTTCTCTGTTGGTTCAAGTTAAAGGGGTTGTCCAGTACAAGGAGATTTTTTAGCACAGACTCCCTGCTCATGTGCTCCTTTCATCTTGACCTGCAGCGAACTCCCACTTAGCCACACACTGCCTGAGATGGGAATTTCCTGCAAGTCAAGATGTCACCTGGAAATGCAGATCAGTAGGAATCAGGCATTGTCTGGACAACAGTGGCGGGGGATCAACTATGAGTGAGTTAATTTTTTTTTGTCTAGCGTCAAGGAGGGGTCATATTCTTTATGGTCAAGGGCAAAATAGGGGGTCAATAATTGGTGCACCAAGTCTAGGTAGTCTAATTGGTAATACTTTGCTCCCCAGTAGTTTTGGGTAAAAAATAAACATGTTCCTATTTTATGATTTGTTAGTTTATGTGTTCCATTGTTGTACCCTATGGTATACTTCCTGGGTGATGTGTTTGACAGGAAGCTGAACATGATCATTCACATAATGTTCAGCTTCCCTCCCTGCCTTTCAACCATCATACATATCTATTCTAAGCAGGAAGCGAAAAGAAAGATCAACTATCTTCAGATTTTTCTGCCGAGACCTGACTGTGGAATATGAGAAGCACACAGACTTTTTACTTGTTAACCATTGTGTTTTATAGTCCAAAACATGGGGTAATATAACTGATTAGCTACAGCATTGTTCATGTGACAATATAGACATCACAAGAATGGTGCCAATATTTATACTTTTATTTCTGGGTAATTTTCCACTTTATTACTGTTGGTATTCTTTCAAAATTTCAGGTGTTTCTCATATGAATGTAAAAAACTATATAATAAAAATGAATATACTGTATAATTGTTATTAGACACTTATAGTGCAGAAAAAATATACATCACTTCCATAATGGTGAACTGCACCCAAATGGCAGGGAATCTACTCAGGCTCCTTCAAGTGGACATTCTCTACAGAGAGTAGTCCCTGCTTTGATGGACTGAGATGGTCCATGAACTACATTCCTGATCACTGCGGGTTTCAGTATCAGGACCGTCCCGATCAGCCGACAACTCCAACAAAGGGTGAAATGTAAATAGTAATTTTTTTTTTACTTTTAAGGGTACGTTCACATGTACAGGGGATCTGCAGCAGATTTGATGGCCCAGAATTGATTTGCTTTGAATCTGCAGCTTCAAATCTGCTGCAGATTCTGTACGTGTGAACGCACCCTAAAGGGAAAATGTCAGATGTAATTCATGTTCCAAAGTGCTGAGACTCTTAGATGCTGTTAGGACAAGGAGACACATGGTACCTTTCAAATATCTGTGTGAGCTTCCAGAATGTAGAAAAATGCTTTTATTCTCCGGTGCAAAGAGTCAAAGAGGTGTTCTCCCAATCTCCTGAATAGCTACAAGCTGGAATGTCTCCTTTCTCCCCATCCCTGCTTGATTGACACCTAGAAGCTGAGTCCTAGCAGGGTCAGGGATGGGAGGGGAAGGGAGGAGGTGTTACAGCTGGCTGCACTTCAGGAGCTCAGGAAAACCTCTTTGACACATATAAGAAAGGTACCATGTGTCTCTTTGACCTAACAGCTATCTAAGGGTCCTACTACACGAAGCGATTTTTAACAATTAACGACTAACGATAAACGATCACAAACGAGATTGTTTATCGTTAACCTGAAATCGTTTACCATGTTACACAGAACGATAATCGTTAGTTACGATCGTTATTGCGATTGTTACTATGATCGTTTGCTCCATCTGATCCCAGCAAAACAATGAACAATGTGCAATTACACTGACCGAGTAGTGAACAAATGCTGAACTATAGCGAACGAATGTGGAATTACAGCGAACGATTAACGATAATGTTAGGTTCAGATCTAAATCAACGATCAGCGACATACGAACAATTTTTCGATCATTGCCTGCAATTACACAGAATGATTATTGTTTAAATTTGAACGATTTAACGATTTTTCGCACAATAATCGTCCTGTGTAATAAGGCCCTAACTGTGTCAGTGGTTTGGAATGTGAATTGCAGCTGACAGATTCCCTTTTTATGGGGAAATATTCCAGAATAACATGTCATTTATTCATGTAACCTCTGATCATTTTGGGTAGTCACGTTGGTGGTCCTACTTAGTGATTGACAGTTCTCTCTACATGCAGATATATATACACAGATAGCTGTCAATCACTGCCCACATGATTAAATTACCCATAAAATTCTGAGA
Organism: Dendropsophus ebraccatus; assembly: GCF_027789765.1. Classification (NCBI taxonomy): domain Eukaryota; kingdom Metazoa; phylum Chordata; class Amphibia; order Anura; family Hylidae; genus Dendropsophus; species Dendropsophus ebraccatus. The sequence goes on along the minus strand of NC_091462.1, from coordinate 28,891,015 downwards.
TTTACATAAATTATCCTGGAACTTTCCCCTCAAACTGTATATCAGTCTATATTGGACCATGTTTTTCAATGTGACAGGTACCCTTTAAAGGGGTTCTTCGGTGAAAATCTTTTTCTTTCAAATCGACTGGTTTCAGAAAGTTGTACAAATTTGTAATTTGCTTCTACTGAAAAATCTTAAGTCTTTCCATACTTATCAGCTGCTGTATGTCCTACAGGAAGTGGTGTATTCTTTCCAGTATGACACTCTCCAATCAGCTGCTGTATGTCCTGCAGGAACAGGAATCCTGTGGTGGATTCTGTTCAGTCTGACACAGTGCTCTCTTCTGTCCCCTCTGTCTGAAACAGGAACTGTCCAAAGCAGGAGAGGTTTCTATTGTAGGGATTTGCTACTGCTCTGGACAGTTCCTGTATCGGACAGAGGTGGCAGCATAGAGCACTGTGTCAGACTGAACAGAATCCACCACTTCCTGCAGGACATACAGCAGCTGATAAGTACTGGAAGACTGAAGATTTTTTTAAATAGTAATTTACAAAGAAATATAACTTACTGAAACTAGTTAATTTGAAAGAAAACAATTTTGCTGGAGTACCCCCTTAAGGTGACGTATAATCAATCTGCTCCGATCCTCCTGCTCTATATCATGCTGCCTGAAGATCACACTGTATTTTTATCCTGACTGATCCCCTTTAAGATGAAAGCTTCTAGCTTCTATGAGCCATAGGAGCCCACACTGGGTTTTGTTTTATACTGGAGTTTCTGTTTGATTCTTTATATGTCCTTTATATGTGAACTATTTAATATTTGCTAATTTTTCTATCTCCATTCCTGTTGTTTTTTTAGGGCTGAAAATAATGGCCCAGATGTACTAAAACTTTCTATGTGCAAACTTAGAGAGTCTACGATTAGAAAATCTATTAGGTTTGCTTAAAGGGTGTCAGGATTTTTAACCAGATTTTGACACACATCATAGACCACGCCCTCTTTTATACAGAGGCCACACCCTTTTGTACAATAGGTTGTCTAAAACGCATATTAAATGTGGACAAATATGTCCCATGCGACATTAGTACTTATGGGCCAATGTTATAAAGATGTGAAAACTTTTCCTCTTTTATTCCGTTTATAAAATGAATGACGCTTGTACAGATAAAAATGTGATTTTCTAATGTTTCATATGAAAGCATTGATGTCACCAGATTATATGGAAGAATGATAATGACTGTAACTTAAAGCACAAATAGCTTATGTGGTGAAGTGAACCTTTTGCGTTGTATGAGTAGCTGTATATACCGCATTTATATGTATATTTTATGTTTCTCTTTCTTGCACTGAATGTTTTAATAAAGAACAAATGAGTCTGTTATCAAAAAGATGGATCTAAATATGTCACTGTAAATTGAGTCTACGATCTATTAATCCCTTAAAGGGGTTTTCCAGATAAAAAAAAGTCTCCTAGTACTTATCAGCTGCTGTATGTGCTACAGGAAGTGATGTATTCTTACCAGTGTGACACAATGCTCTCTTCTGCCACCTCTGTCCATGTCAGGAACTGTCCAGAGCAGTATGCCAATAGAAAACCTCTCCTGCAGTTCCTAGTTTCTAAACCAGAGTTGGCAGTGGGGAGCACTGTTTCAGGGCATACAGCAGCTGATAAGTACTAGTCCCATTCATGGCAAAACGATCAATAACATTGATAATGTTCGCAATTCCGCACATGGCGATACAGAATAAGTCTTTATTCTTTTATTTGGGAAAAAAGAAAAGAAGAATGATTTGAATACTTAAGAGGAGGTGGCTTTTTAAAACATTTTTAAAAACATTGTTTTAATTATTTTTGAAGGGAAACTGTCTAGGAAAGATGCACGGGGCGCTGAAGATGAAGGTATTTTCCTTACCTACTTCCTTGGTGCCCTTTTCAGGATATTAGCAGTTTCTTACATATGCTAATTAGGTGTTTTGTTGAACTGGGGGTGGGGCTACTGCCCTAAGCTCACCGATATGCTCCTCCTACTATTAGCAGAGCTCCGCCCCAAATATTTATTAGGAGCGGTGGGCCAGATCGGTGCACTGAGTGGTAGTCCCGCCCCCAGTGCACAGAAATGCCTTTATTAGCATATAAAATGAACTGCTAATATCCCATGCACTATAGGGACATAACTGCTGATAGTGCCCTTTAAGTCCTTTTTATCAAAAAGTATGGTTGTATGGCCCAGAATTATCAGTTATAACATTTTTGATAACAATTAATCACAGTCCCCGAAAGCTGAGCTGTGATTGGTTGCAATTTGTTTGTGATGACTGGGGGGGTGCCAGAACTTGCAACCAGGTTAGTAGAACAAAGCTGTTATTTATCATCACCCCCTCTCCTCTAATGATAGTGAGGCGACTCTGATGACTCTTTCCCAGTCTACACAGTGAAGCTCATCAGTATTTTTTTCTTCCTTTTTGCATGGAGAGTCACATAAGAAACACCAAAGGTGTGTATGAGAATATAGTTCCTCCCTATAGAAATAAGAAAGTAAAACTATGAATTATTAAAAATTTTTTAACTTTAGGTACCCTGTATAGAAGACTTCCAACCTTATAAATTAATGGCCATAGGCTGTATCTATGTTTTCCCAGACTAGAGCTGCATCCAACTTCTTCAGCCATCGGTAATCAAACTCCGCACGCTTGGACTCGAGCATGCTTGAGCAGCGCTCATCTGTAATCCTGAGGATAGGTTATAAGGAGCCAGGTCAACCTCGCCAGCCTCAGGTCGGTCTCACGTACTCATCAGATACAGTCATGGGAGATATGGTCAGGCTGGGACTTGTGGCCATAATACGGACACAGACAATGCATCTGCATTGTATTCACGGGAAACCTACCAAACCTATTATTTTACTATTTTAGCGTACAGGTAACTATCTGTAATATGGATCTGAAATACAGGTGGATTACAGATGATATGGGATCAATATGTCTATGTTTCTGTACAGTAAATCCTGATGGGCTGACTTCTAGAAAGGAAAATTAAAGGGGTTATCCAGCGCTACAAAAACATGGCCACTTTCTTCCAGATACAGCACCACTCTTGTTTCGGGTTTGGATGGGGTTTTGTAACTCATTTCCATTTAAGTGAATGGAGCTTAAAGGGGTTATCCAGCGCTACAAAAACATGGCCACTTTCCCCCTACTGTTGTCTCCAGCTTGGGCGGGGTTTTGAATCTCAGTTCCATTGAAGTAAATGGAGCTTAATTGCAAACCGCACCTGAACTAGAGACAACAGTAGGGGAAAAGTGGCCATGTTTTTGTAGCGCTGGATAACCCCTTTAACTGCAAACCACCTGAACTGGAGACAAGAGTGGTGTTGTATCTGGAAGAAAGTGGCCATGTTTCTGTAGCGCTGCATAACCCCTTTAATTACACTTGTTCCCTGGAATACCCCTTTAAAGGGGTTATCCAGCGCTACAAAAACATGGCCACTTTCTTCCAGAGACAGCACCGCTCTTGTCTCCAGCTTGGGTGCAGGTTTTGCTGCTCAGTTCCATTGAAGTGAATGGAGCTTAATTTACAAACTGCACCTGAACTGGAGACAAGAGTCGTGTTGTCTCTGACAGAAAGTGGCCATGTTTTTTGTAGCACTGTATAACCCCTTTAAGAATTTGTGCGTATTCACTTATTTTATATTTTGCAGCAGAACCAGAACACTTTACTGCTCACACCACTCTGCTGTTTTATCAGAGGCCCCTGGACACATTTCATGTAGAGAACTTGCAGCTGGGTCTAAGGAACAGATCTCTGCCTTCCAGCTGTTGCAAAACTACAATTCCCATCATGCCTGGACAGCCAAAGCTTCGCTTTGGCTGTCCAGGCATGATGGGAATTGTAGTTTAGCAACAGCTGGAGGGAAACCAGCTCAGCCCACAGTCGCACACGAGTCTCCGCGGGAGGCGCCAGGAAGGTGTACTAGCTGCTGCATGCCGGGAGGGGGCGGTGCTGAGCCGGCTCTTCCTTTAAATCAGCGCGTCATTCAGCTGCTACGGCTGAGCAGCGTGTGCCTATTAGACCCGGAGGACAGCGGCGTGCTCAGGTGAGGAGGGGGGCAGTGTGCTGGGCTCACTCCCCCGGCTGTATGATATATAGTGGTCCGGATACAGGACCGGAGCCCCGCGCCACCCCAGCGTCTAGGCCCGGGCGGCACGCTTAGTGAGGCCTGTACTGTACTCCGTGCTGGTGATCGGGTATACAGGTGGCGCGCACATGAACGGTAGCAGCAAGGGGGGTTCCTGCCCGTGGTATCGTCTCCTGCTCTGTTTATCAGGCTGGCCGTCAGACTTGAGCGTTCAGCGACCCCCCCCTCCCCTCTACACGTGGTTGCTGCCGCGGTATTCTACAACCTGTAAACCGCCGAGGAACTACAACTCCCGGCATGCCTTTGTCAGCATGTGATTGTAAAGGCATGCTGGGAATTGTAGTTTCATTGTACAAATGGAGAGCTACACGTCGTAGAATGATATAGTGTGTTTTCGCTTGTAGACATTGAAGAGAATTTATTTGCATCAGTCGAGATGATGTAAGAATTGCAGAGGACTATGAGAAACATGTAGAATATTATTTAAAGGGACAGTGTGGGCTCTTAAAATCTGAGATATGATATATGATAGTCTGAGATATATGAAAGTAACCTGGTGCTGTAAGGGTCTCTGTACATTAACAGTGGGGGACCCTCACCGGACAGCATGTGGATGGGCAGTAACACTTCAAGTTGGGATGACCCCTTAAAGTGTCACTGTCGTTTAAATCAATAGTACAGGCGATTTTAAGAAACTTTGTAATTGGGTTTATTAGCTGAAAAATGCATTTCTATCATGGAAAAGCAGTTTGAAGCCCCCCCCCTGTCTTCATGGTTCACTTATGGAGAGGGGAGGGGTGGAGGGAGATGAGGCACCAAATCAGGACAACAAAGAGTCAATTTACAGCTACATCACCTGGCTATCTCCTCTGACCTCTGAATATCGGCTTTCACACAGTTCCTGCTGTGTAATCGTTTGTTCTCCGCTGGTCACTAATCTCCCCCCTCCTCTCTCTATAGATCAGGCAGGGCATGACTGATGTAAAAGAGTCGAGATTTCATGATAATGAGCAGTGAATGAGAGGCGGGGGGGGGCCTGGGGAAAGTCTTTCTGAATGCAGATAATGGCATATTTGCCTAATAACCCCAATTACAAAATTTCTTAAAGTTGCCTGTACTAACGCACTAAAACACAGCGCCACATCTGTCTGCAGGCTGCATATGGTATTGCATCTCTATTCTTTTCACACTAGTGGAGCTGTGCTGTAATTCCAGGCAAGGCCCTTGGGCAGGTATACTGCTGGTTTTAGGAGAAAGGGCCTAATTTTCACCGCTGTCAGGCCTGGAGCATTCATTCTGCATGATGAGACATTGTTTAGAATGGGTCGTACATCAGAGTGAATCATCCTCCTTATAACAAGTGCTGGGATGTGATGACTGCATCATCCAAAGCCTCTGGATTAGTGATCCCAGCTATTCTCTGCATTGTCCGGCACTGATAAAGCATATTACAGAGGCTGCGCTTCTCTCCTGTGTTGGTTGGTGTTTGTCCTTAGGGCATCTGGCACTTGTACTGCATCTTCCTGGCTGTTTACCCTTCTCATATTGACATTGTGATACTGATAGTAGCCGTGGTACATGGTATCACAGTTTTGGGGGCAACGCTGCAATCTGCAGCTAAAGCCAAAGGTGATTGGTGGAGATGCCAAGAGTTGCCCCCCATCTAATAGTGATGTCCTATCCTGAGGATAGGTTGTTGGCTTTACAAAGCTGGAGGATAATCTCATTACATTGGTACTCCAGCGAATAAAACCTTCAAATCAACAGGTTTCAGAAAGTTACAGATCTGTAAATTAAATTTTTTAAAAATATCAAGCCTTCCAGTACTTATCAGCTGCTGTATGTCCTGTAGGACGTGGTGTATTATTTCCAGTCTGACAGTGCTCTCTGCTGCCACCTCTGTCCAGTGCAGTAGCAAATCCCCATAGAAAACCTCTCCTGCTCTGGACAGAGGTGGCAGCAGAGAGCACTGTGTCAGACTGGAAAGAATACACCACTCCCTGCAGGACATACAACAGCTAAGTATTGGAAGGCTTGATATTTTTAAATAGAAGTAATGTACAAATCTGTATAACTTTCTGGCACCATTAGATTTGAAAGAAAAAAATATTCAAAAACTTGTAAGTAGAATAACCTAAAATCTTATATACCTCCTATATTAATTTTGTTTAGGCTTCAAAATGGCAGAAAATGGGGACAATGAACAAGTGAAAGACTTGGATACAAAGATCTATGAACAGATAGAGGTAAGTTTTCTGGCACAGCATTATCCTTAAAGGGCATCAAAAACATGGCCACTTTCTTTCAGAGACAGCACGACTCTTGTCTCCAGTTCAGGTGCGGTTTGCAAGAAAGCTCCATTCACTTCAATGGAAGTGAGCAGCAAAACCTACACCCAAGCTGGAGACAAGAGTAGTGCTGTCTCTGGAAGAAAGTGGCCATGTTTTTGTAGCGCTGGACAACTCCTTAAATTTCTGCAAAAGCATCTGTAGTGCTCCAAACTAATGTTCCTTTCATTAAATATTGGGGGAGAGGGGGGATTGACATGTGAAAAGTTTGGATCAGGAAGGGTCTGGGTGCTGAGACCCCCATCCATTGCTACAATGAGCTGAGTGCTTCTCCCCCCTTGTCCCAATGATCAGTGAGGGTCTTGGCATCCACATCCTGACTGATCAAAACTGTGATGTGTGAAAAGTTTGTAAATCTTAGTGACACTTTAAGTCCTTGTTCTTTTTATTCTTTACAGTACTATTTTGGGGACCATAATCTTCCCAGAGACAAGTTCTTAAAGGAACAGATCACCCTGGATGATGGCTGGGTGCCCCTAGAGATCATGATTAAGTTTAACAGGTATGACCCTAAAGCCGGCTGTGTGGTGCTATAACCCAGGATTCTCTTGGCTATACCTGACTTTAATCTTGGGTTTTTACAGATTGAGCAGATTGACCACAGACTTTCCCAAGATTCTTGAAGCACTTAAAAAATCCAAGAGTGGCCTGCTGGAGATCGATGAGGAGAAATGTAAAATTAGACGGTCGCCCGATAAGCCCTTACCTGAGGTCACAGAAGAGTACAAGAACTCCATCAAAAACCGATCCGTCTACATTGTAAGTTGCACAGAAGTGTATTGTCACTGTTCACATGTTCATTGTATGTGTGTGTATATAGTGAATGGTACAATCTCTATTAGATAGTGGAGATAAAGGCACACATAGACCGGGGATGGGGAACCTTTGGCCCTCCAGCTGTTGCAAAACTACAATTTCCAACAGGCCTGTATAACTAAAGCTTTATCTCTCCAGACATGATGGGAATTGTAGTTTTACAACAGCTGGAGGGCCAAAGGTTCCCCATCCCTGACATACTGTATATATGAGTGTAGGGTAGGTAGAACACCCATAACAGACTCTGCAGGGGAGGGAGGGGTGATCAGAGTGGTACTTGTGGGTATATAGAGAGAATACTGATGGAACAGGCTGTAGCTGTTGGGGGATAAGGATGCAAACACAAGCTGTGAAGGGCAGAGGGTGACACAGGCTGTGTATGATCCTAGAGATGGGCTGATATATGAAAGCCAGGGAAGGCATCATGAGGATCACAACACATGCAATAGTGTAAAACTGGGGTAGGGAACCTTGGCTCTCCAGCTGTTGCAAAACTACAACTCCCATCATGCCTGGACAGCCAAAGCTAAAGCTTTGTCTGTCCAGGCATGATGGGAGTTGTAGTTTTGCAACAGCTGAAGAGCCACGGTTCCCTACCCCTGATGTAAAATTAGGAGCAAACTGCATATCATGGCTACTGAGAGACTGCAGTCTAAAAAAAAAAATAATTAAAGGCGTAACTCAACTAAATCTTAATGATACATATGTGATCTCTTGGGGATCTGCTCTTGGTGCCTATGGGACTGGCTGAGATGGCTAATCCCATAGGCTTGAATGAAGCTGTAATAACACATGTGCACTTCTATTCTAGGTGCTCTCGGGGACCTCCTCCCTAATCGCTAGGGGTCTTTGTAGTCACACCATATTATTATTTTTTTTTGCAGAAAGGATTTCAGCCTGATACAAGTCTGGATGAGATAAAGGAATGGCTGGAAGGCAAGGGTCCCATTGAGAACATTCAGATGAGACGGACGCTTCAGAAGACATTTAAGGTCTGGTCGCCAGTATATATGCTTAGTCAGCGTGTGCCATGATGTATGTCAGTAACCCGGCCTCTCTGTCTCTCTTTTACAGGGTTCGATATTTATTGTATTTGATACGGACGAGGCTGCAAAAAAGTTCTTGGAAAATAGAGATTTGAAATTCAAAGATTCTGACATGATCATATTGTCTAAGTAAGTGCATTGGTTTTAGTCTTTCCATAGACCTGGTAAAAAGTCATAAATTAAGGTATTAAGCCAATGTTTGAACAGCTTGGGGGGCATCCTAGCATTTAGGCTTTAGTTTTGTAGTCCATGGTTGTTAGCTATAGATATTAGCCTAAGAGTGGGTTTACACAGAGTTATGACAGATTTTTGAAGCCAAAGCCAGAAATGGATTTGAAAAGCGGAGAAATCTCTTTCCTTTATGACCTGTTCCCTATTTATAGTCTGTTCCTGGCTTTGGCTTAAAAAAATCTGTCATAGAGATCTATCTTGAGTATAGCCTATCAGTTTTGAGGCTGGCTGATCCAGTTACACCTACACCAGAGGAGGCGGTGGCGAGGAGGAAGACATGAGGATTTTTCCTGCAGGATTTACAGTGGCAGAAGGTCTTTAGTCTGACACAGGTTTTTCTAAAAATGTATGCTTTTGTTTCCCTTATTCCACAGGAGTGAATATTTTGCCAAGAAGAATGAAGAAAGAAAGGACCATAAATCTGCCAAAGCCAAGTCTAAACAGTAAGTGACTGCTTTTTTTTCTGCAGGACTCTGTAAAAGTGACAGCTGTTCGGCTGCATTCACATAACCATGATATCCTCTGTATGGGATCTTATGCTGTCAGCCAAGGGAGCCCTGTCCTTATAGCAGGGGCAGTGAACATTGGCCTTCCAGCTGTTGCAAAACTACAATTACCATCATGCCTAGATAGCTAAAACTTTGGCTGTCTAGGCATGATGGGAGTTGTAGTTTGGCAACAGCTGGAAAGCCAATGTTCCCTACCCCTGACTTTATAGTATCCAATCCCATGCATTCAGATAAATGTGGCCCCTGCATGGCCTACTGTAATCATACAATGCTGTTTTCCATCAGGGAGAAGGCAAATGCCCAGAAAGAAGCAGAGGCAGCTGAAATGGTAAGTAGTGTATTTTAGACTTTGATCTGTTTGCAATATGTAACAATACACTGGTGAGAGAATATTAAAGGGGCAGCTTGCACAGGAAACTTGTGGCACGCGTATACCAAGCAGAGACATTTATTAGGTTATAGTTTAATCTGCCACGAACCATAACAATTAGGTTTGTGCATTTTACTAGTTATGATTTAGTGCCAACCTGCAGGATGGCATAAGTCTGTCATTACTAGGGGTGAGCACAGTCCCAGGGCTGCATCCAACTACTTCAGCCACTGATATTCAGACGTTGAATAATCAGACTCTAGCATGCTCGAGTTACGCTCATCTCTAATCATTACTGACTTTTTGGTAAAGCTAATTTGTGTGGTTGGCAATGTAAAATCTAATATCCTGCTCTAGGTATAGTAATATTGACATGTAAAAGACACCACTTCTGTCTGCACATAAGGTGAAATCCTTATACTATGGTAGTCAACAGCGCTAATCCTCTAATGAAGGTGCTTCCCATTTAAGGACTTATTCTTGCGTTCCGTACAACATGGAACCTATGAACAGGTAAGCGTTGTAGTGGACTCTTTCCCCGCCCGACGACATGTATCAGTAGGATTCCGGGAGGGAGGGGGGAGGAGTTTGACACTACATCGCTAACCTGTCTGTAGGTTCTGTGGTGTTCAGAGCGTGAGAACAAGCCCTAAGGCCTGTCATGCGTCTCCAGTAAACATGATACCTGCAGTAGGGCCTAAGGGCAAGTACAGAGTAATTGTACAGCACATTGTTACCTGCTATTTATTGTTTCTAGAAATCATTAGATGAACAGACCGGCTGCCTCTTAAAATTCTCAGGTGAACTGGACAACATGACTTCCAGAGAAGATATTCATGAATTATTCCAGAATCACGGGGAAATAAAGTGGATTGATTTTAGTAGGGGAGCAAAGGAGGTAAGTCTCCTAGTTTTAGGCAGATCTGAGTGTATGGTGCACCCAGTGAGTCTGTGCCAGCGTCTGATGGCAAATTGCGCATATTCATGGGAAAACTGAACCTTTTTTTGGTATTTCAAGGGAATTATATTGTTTAAAAGCAATGCTAAAGAGGCACTGGAAAAGGCCAAAGCTGCAAATAATGACAGCCTCCAGCTGAAAGAGAAAGACGTGACCTGGGAACTTCTGGAGGGTGATGAGGAGAAAGCCGCATTAAAGAAAATCATGGAGGATCAACAAGAATCTTACAATAAGCGGAAAGGAAAAGGTCGGTGACACTGACACTTACGACTAATATACTATACCTGACTTCTGTGGGGGCTTTTCTATAGGGAATGTGCAGTCTTACAATTCAGTTCCATTCATTTCAGTAAAATTGAGCTGCAAAACTTAGACCCAAACTGAGGACAGGAGAGGTGCTGCCTCTGGATAAGAAGCGGCCATGTCTTTGCAAGACTAGAGAACTCCTTTAAAGCAAAGGGGTCTGACCAGCAGTCCTCCAGATATTTCAGAACTACAACTTCCATAGTACCTGGATGGGGATTGTAGTTCTGCAACATCTGAAGGGCTGCAGGTTTGACCCTCACTGCATTAATGGAAATCTGTCAGATTCCCTTGAGTGATCTTTGGGCTGTACACTCCAGTTGTCTGCCTGTCTGTGAAGCTGGTCTATGCTTGCAGACTATACATGCAAATCCAGGATAAAGGTTCCTAGAAAACAGCTGCTGAACAAAAATGGACGCTATGCCACGTAGTCTTCTGCAATGTTTTATGAGCATGACATACTGAACGTTATCCTGAGTGGTCTGAAATCTTTTCAGGTGGGCGGAAACCTAAGGGTAAAGGAAGGGGCGGAAGAAGCAACGATTCATCGAGAAGGATACAGTTCCAGGGGAAAAAGAAGAAATTTGACAGCAGTGATGAAGAGGAAATGGAAGGTATTTTATATATGCACACATGTATCAATGTACAAAGATGTGTTCTTGAAGCTGTCCAGGCTATATACATGTGCACTGGGGCACTTAAGGCTTTGGACCAGGCATGTAGTGGTACTTTGCAAACATCTGCTCTTAAAGGGGTTATCCAGTATTAGAAACGACCCAACTTGTCTTTGAATCTATTCACTTCAATTCAAAACCACTGTGCTGGTTCTGAAGTGGCCATGTTTTTCTAAGCATGGATAACTCATTTTAAATCTTTTCCACCATAGTCCGTAAACACTCAGTAGGGTATCTGCTTTGCTGAATACTGTTGATGAATGCTACCCAGTTCATTGTGCACCTAGTGCTTCAATATCTTAAGTGAACAGTGTCATCTTGATTGTAGTCTCGCTCATCAGATGCACCAGGTTTCCTAATGTTTATAAAGGCAATTGTAGTTCATAATTCTAACATCCAACACATTTCAGAGAACGATTCTACATCGGCTGACGGTAAAAATGGGACTGATGCAGCAATAAGTCCAAAGAAGAGGCAGCTGGAGGACAAGACCACAGAGGAACCAGAGCCAAAGCAGCTGAAAACTGAGGATCAGTAAACCGCTGTGTTGCCTTTTAGATGCTCCTGATTTGTTTTTCTTTTTTTTTAGAAAATTAAAAAGTACAAAAATATTCCATGCCTATTTTAAGTCTTCAGATACTGAATGTCAGTCAAAGGAGAATCTAATGAAGTCCACTTCGATGTCAACCTGCAAGGAGAAAACTTTTTTTATGTTGGTTACATTCAACTGAATGGCACTTGGATTCATGTTTTATATTTATGTTTAATACTAATAGGAAATCTCTTCCAGGTTGTAAAATGAGGACTTGTTGCTCACACTTGTACTTTAAACCTGTATCTATCAGAATATTCAATAAACATGACTTGCTAAATGGGTGGAAACCAACGTTTGTGTTTGCGTGAAACCTACCTTTTTAAGGTTGCCTTCACTGTGAACAACTCGCAGTGGAAATCTCGCTGCGAGTTTTGCAGCAAGACCCGCTACGAGCTAAGGTCCTGGCAGGCCCCTGTCAATACATACTCAAGGCACTCTGAAAGACCGCTGCGAGTATGTAATGCAGCCGCCCCCTTAACCCCTTTATCGGCTTCCGCGCTGTCTGTATACATTGGCTGGGCGGCAGAGCAGGAAGCCGGGACCCCGTGCAGGAGACAGGTAATGTATACAGACAGCGCGAGAGCCGATGAAGGGGTTAAGGGGGCGGCTGCATTACATACTCGCAGCGGTATTTTTAGACTGCGAGTATGTAGTCACAGGGGCCTGCCAGGACCTTAGCTCGTAGTAAGATTTCCGCGGCGAGTCGGTCAGTGTGAAGGCACCCTAAAGAGGTTTTCTAACTCAGGGTGTGTGCACACTACGGAATGGGGACAAAACTGCTCGCTGACTGTGTCGCACGCATCTGCGTTCATTGTTTGGATGGACGAAGGAATCCACCCGTGCATAGAATGGTGTCTGATATGGGCGGACGGGTGTGAACTGCGCAACGGGTTTTCCGTCGCCATTCCGTAATGTACACGCACCCTTAAAGTGACTTTGTAACCACAACCTGCAACCCCCCCCAAACCTTCAGATAGCTGCTTTTAATCCAAGATCTGTCCTGGGGTCCGTTCGTCAGGTGATGCAGTTATTGTCCTAAAAAACAACTTTTAAACTTGTAGCCCCGTGTCAAATTGGTGTGGCCTAGAATGTCTATGCCCTAGGCTTGCACCGCCTCCCTGTGCTCATCATTAGGAATGCCCCAAGGCAAGATTTTTCCTATTCCACACCTGCACAGGTACCTTAACAATCCAGCACATGTGCAGTTCAGACAGGTGATGAATAGGAGAAATTGGGGCATTCCTAATGAGGGGTATCGCAATCCTAGGGCACAGACCCTCTAGGCCACGCCAATTTGACACAGGGCTACAAGTTTAAAAGTTGTGTTTTAGGACAATAACTGCATCACCTGCCGAATGGACCCCAGGACAGAACTTGGAATAAAAGCAGCTTTCTGGCGGTACAAGTGGTTTGGGGGTACAGGATAGGGAGATTAGTATATGATTGCTGGGGATCAGACTTCAGCACCCTCTTTTGTTGTAAATGAAGCTGTGGATCTTCCCAGCATCAGCAGCGCCATTGATTCTCTATGGAGCTGCTGGAGAGAGCAGGTATCAGCACTCGCCTCTTTCTGGCGGCTCCATAAAGAGCATTTCTATACATCCTAGAAGTATGAAAGGTACCCTGTGTCACCTTGCACTGACTTTGAAAGGCAGTTGACACCACCTGATAACTTACCGACTTCTTCTTGTGGAACTTGTATGAAGCCGGTAGATCATACCGAAGCTCTGTAAAACATTAACAATGTTCTGTGATACAGAATGATCTATTGATCTTCAATACATTTTGCTGCTACACAACGTAAAGTACTAGGGTCCATCCAGACAGGTCAAGTCTGTTGCAGATTTTGCTATCTGTTAACTTCAATGGGTGTAGAGAAAATCCCACAGCAGTGGTGGGTTTGCCAATTCTATGTTGACCTGTTAGAGCCTGTACACACTGAGCAAAACAGATGGAAATTCTGAGCGGAACCTGCGCCGCGGACTCAATGTGATGTTGACTTGTCAATTCCGAGCAGAGTGGTTCTGCTCGCAATTTCCACCTGTTTTGCTCAGTGTGAATGGGCTCTTACGGTCAATGGATAGCAGAATCCCCAGTGGATGCCATACATTTAAATACCTTAGAACACAGGTGTCAAACTTTGGCCCTCCAGCTGTTACAAAACTACAATTCCCATCATGTCTGGAAAGCTAAAGATTTGGCTGTCCAGGCATGATGGGAGTTGTAGTTTTGCAGCAGCTGGAGGGCCTGAGTTTGACACCCCCTACCTTACAACATAACCAAATCTTACGTAATCTGAAAATACCTTACCAGCTATTACTTCCATCTTCACCTTCCAGTCTGCAGCTTTCTTCTGAATATGCTAAAGAGAAATAAATGACTGAACATCTCTGAACAAGAATGACTAGTGTGGCCATCCATAACTTCTCTTCTTCCTCTGTTATCCTATATTGTGTTTTACAAGTAAAATAAACTTACTTCTCTTGTAGAGGTTTTATGTAGTGAATACACTGCTGTTCTTGCCATCTGCAAAGCGTTCTTCAGAAATGTCATGTCCATACCTAATGGAAAATATTAGATTAACTTAATGAAAACTGGTAAAGTTTTCTACATTGGAAAGGAGAGACAGTCCTGGCAGCAAATCTGCTAAAGATTTACTAAAATGAAATCACTGACTCAGTGCAAACTTTAGATTATGTTATACGGCACAACACGTGGGGTGAGCTCACCAAGCCTTTTACATGGCTCTATAATCATGCAGGTAAGGCTGCACAGATATAGTTACTGATGTCCAATACAGCTTTTGCCATAATTGGCTATTAGACAAACCACCTATCATACAATGTGTGGATGAAGATTTTTTTTGTTTGATATATTGAAAATGAGAAAATCATCTGATTAGTATTTGCTGTCTTACACAGGGAGATATCGGCCTGATTTGTCAGATGACTGCTCTAAATAAATGAATGATATATATATTTTTTTTAAATAGAGAAGGATCAAGAAAAGTACTTTTGAATCATTCCAAACAGGGATAGATCCAGGAAGATTACATCTATACTGAATTTCAAGAGGCGATATCCTCTAAAAAAGTTCTAGGTAATCTAATGCTGCTTACCATTGGACCCGCTAAAATTTAGCCCCTTGCAAAAGATACTGCTTCTCCCTTGTCCATAATTATTTTCTAGTCCCTATACATCCAAACCCTACCACTACAAGCCGAATTTGGACTCTAAAAGACAAATTATCTATTGTACTAGCTGGAGCATCCCACAAATTAAGCGGCCATGCCTACGCTTATTTTTCAAGTGCCCCTCACACACCTCCACTGAAGTCCGACTTGGTACAGCGGGTGTCCCTATATTACCATGATTAATGGTGCGTTTACACTGACAGATCTTTGCAGCCAAAACCAGGAACAGACTATAAACAGGGATCAGGTCATAAAGCAAAGACTAGGATCTATCCTCTTTTCAAATCCATTCCTGGCTTTGGCTTCCAAAATCTGTCAGATAAATCTTTCTGTGTAAATGCACCCTAAGCGCTACACAGCGTGAAACACGTTGGTTTGTAATACCACCTAATAATGTTTTTTCCCCCCCCTATGGAAAAGATACACCGTGTGAACATATCCTTAGGTATCTGATCACCAGGTCCCCTTCTGTGGCCCAAATATCTAGTGTAACACACTGTATCTAATATCTGCACACGGTTGTAATGCTGAGATGTTAGCTTATATTCAAAGGGTAAAAAACGTTTGACATGTCAAACGTTTTGATTGCTCAGGATCTGAGTGTTTAGATGCCCATGATCAGTAGAATGAATAGGGAAATGTTTTGTGTCTATGTGAATGAAACAGCCCCATAGACTTACAATGTGCGAATGTCTCGGTCATGTGACATGGAGCTGGGAGAGAATGTACTGAGCGAGCCATTTCCTATGCTCATTCTACTGATTGGGTATAGTCTAAACACCCTGACCAGCCAAAATTTTTCATATATTTGTCTGTATACTATCTGAGGACGTTGAAGGTCATGCTTAGATGTGTCCCTGCGCTGCTCACACACAAGGGACTTTACCTTTATTATGTTTTGTACCAAAGGGAGGATTCATGATGACTGTGTCCACAGACTTCTCTAGGCTGGTGCACTGCAGGGAGCAGACGTCACATTGAACCAAATCAACATTTAGAAGTTCAAATTCTTCAGCGTTTGTTCTGAATATATCCAGCGCCTCTTCATCTATATCAAATCCTATGCATAACCTGCAGGACGAGGGGAGAGGGAAACATGAATAAGCACACAACATATCTGCTCTCACCCGTGGACACATTGGGGGAAATCTATCAAACTGGTGTAAAGGGAAACTGTCTCAGTTGCTCCTAGCAACCAATCAGATTCCACCTTTCATTCCTCACAGACTCTTTGGAAAATGAAAGGTGGAATCTGATTGGTTGCTAGGGGCAACTGAGCCAATTTTACTTTACACCAGTTTGATAAATCGCCCCCAATATTACCAGATAAAGGTCATTTCTCTTTTCTTTCTGCATCAAACTCATCTTCCCAGATCAAAAAAGCTGAGATATAGAGAGCTGTTTGTCCATACTCCGTACAGCAACCTTAGCTCTCCTATGTTTGCCTGTGACTTGAAGGAATTATGGCGTGCCTGGTGACCACCTTCTTTTTACTAAATAACAACTGCTATGCCCGTGTCTGACCACATCACTGCTTAAGATGAGAGGCACAGCAGCTGGAAACTTCATTCCTAAGGCAACTTTGTTTAAAGGGGGTAAAATCCTAAATCTTATACCCTATACACAGAATAAAAGGCCCTATTCCACGGAACGATTATCGGATGTATTCAGACGATAATCGTCCTGTGGAATAGAGGGCAACAATCAGCAGACATTGTTCATGTCTGATCGTTGCGTCGCTTGTTTTTGAAAAACAAGCGACTGTGATGGCAGCAATCTAAGCCGTCGCTCCACGGAATAGGAGCGGCGGTAGCAGACCGCCACTATCCTCTATTGGCTGCCCGGACCATCTAGCGATCACCCGGGCAGCCCCCCCGCAGCTACTCCTGCACTCACCTGCTCGCTGTCAACGCGTGGAATAGCTATGGCAATGAGCGTGGAATGAGGAGCAAACAAGAGCTGACAGCGCTCGTTTGCTCCTCTGCATCGCCCCATAGAATAGGGGCTTAAGTATCTAATTGGTAAAGGGGTCTGACCACTAGGACCTTCAGAAGTCACTCTGTCCACTCTCTATAGACATAGACAAGTTCAGTGCTTGGCAATGTTCGGAAGCCTCAGACAGTGAATGGAGCAGGGGCTAAGCCTGTGTGCTGCTGCTCTATCCACCCGGGGATTAACTGTTGTCGGACTCCCAAGATCAGATTGTTAGCGTGTTATCTTGTGGTCCTCTTTAACCTTTGTCTAAACTGAGCATGCCTGTAGACCCCGCATAAGCCATAACATTGTTTCAGCTCTGCCACTAGTATCCGTCATTAGGGCAACGGCTGCAGCGTGTTACAACAGAGGAGCCCATCAAGTGACAGAGGGACCACCTAAACATTGTGGTTAGTACTGACAAGAGCATCTAGAGGGTTAAACAGCTGGTGGTGGGGATAATTCAGACAGAAGATGTAACCTGTATTCACCATCCAGTAGCCCCTGCATATGGAGCAGACTCCATTTCTAAGTCCACTCCATAGTCTCTGACCACATATCAGACGCTGGGAACAGGTTAATATTAATACAAAAGGTATTTAATCTCATAGCCAAGTACTTACCCAGCACCCAACATCGCTGCCCCGATGCTGAGTACTCCGCACCCACAGCCGAGATCTGCAACCACTTTATCTTCAATATCACCAAATGTGTTGTGGATGGTATACAGCATACATGCTAAAAGCGCAAAACAAAAGTCAGCTGAACATGTCAAAGCTTTGTCTGCAAATTAACATACCTAGAAGGAAACATTAATATAGCAGGGAAACTTGGTACTCATGCTATAGGCTATAGATCCCTGGAGTGCAGACATGGTGGAGACAACCCTAGTATTAAATTATCACCCATTCACAATGGGGATAACATAACATTGCAATTACAGTCATCAGGGCAGCCTCTGGTAGCTTTTCCTTGCCCCACCGCCTTGTCTGATTAATTCACACAACGGAATCGGCACCGAGATTTGGCGCTGGATCCTGCCTTCTATCAGTTACAATGGGAGGATGCGCGTCTCTATGCTGAAAGAATTTACATGTTAGTTCTTTGAGCGGAGAGGCGCGGATGTGCACGCACCCTCCCATTGTAACTAATAGAAGGCAGGATTAGGTAGTGTGAACGGGACTTTATATTTTGAGATCACACAAAGGAATCACCCACCTGCAATATGCGGCCGTGTTGGATACTGCTCAAGCAGCAGCTTAGGACTCTCAAAGACATCCAATTGTTGCAGGCAGCCCTCCAGCTCCTTTAGCTTCATTTCTTCAAGGTACAATATACAAAAAGAAAAAGAAAAGCCTATGAGTCCTTCCTTATATGAGTATTAAACCTTTCACCATAACATGAAGCTATCTGCAAGCAGGAACATACAACACAGTATATACACACATATTACTAACCAGCAATGCAAATCCTAGCATCTACACATGTACAGGAAGGTCCGTCACTTTACAGTGTCCCCCAGCGCCTGCAACTGAAGAAACAGTTCCGGGGAAGAAAATTGCACAAAGTTGTACTCTGCTGCCACCTGCTGTTCAAAGTGATGTATATCAGTAACACAAAGTACTGTAAACATAGACAGGATGAGAAAATAAAATTAAATGGGGTTCAGGAAGAGGCTTTGCTGGAGGAAGTGTTCAGCTTTCGTGCCCCACCCCCAAAGTGTGTTTTAGTATGTGTTTTTTTGGGGTGTTTTTCCACATGGTCCTCTTTACAAGTCGTGATTATTCCATCACGTTATTCAAGCATTTCCATTGAAGAACATGGGGGAACATGTCAGAAGGAAATGCTCACATGTATACAGGCAGATTTTCTGGTGTTTTTCAACCTATAGAGCTCTATGGGAGAAAAGAGCGCCAGCAGAACATGTTGCAATGTTCTAAAAATTACATAAAAAACACCACTAAGGGGTGAAGAAAAAAAACGCCACACACAAAATGTCTTGTATATTTGGATTTCCCTATTGACTCCCAGACAATACTTGGTCACAGTGTTTTGGCCGTAAAAACATCATGATCCCACAATGATGTCTGATTATTTTGTGTGTGGTTTTTTTTGTGTCTGAATCTAACCTTGTGGAGGAGAAAAAAGAGGGAGCAGCTTTTTGTGGCGTTTTTTAAGGGCAAAAAAATTAAATAACCAAAATGTGTGTGTGAAGGAAGCACCAAAATATATTAGGCGCCCCATCGATTTCAATGAGAAATATGTGCCATTATTTACATAGTCTTTTTTTTTTCTGTAATTTTTTAAGCATGAAAACAAGATTAATAAAAAGTATTTTAAGGGGTGTTCCAGTGAAAATCTTCTTTGCATCATTAAATAGACAACCACTAGCTTTATATATGTGTAATAGCGTGTAATTACGGCTTCTGCAGTGTCTGGGTTTTCTCTGGCCACTGCGGGACAAAGCAGTGATTGGCAGTCACTCAGCTGGGCACCTGACCCTGAGACACCTATGGAGGACACTGGGGAAACCGAGGACAGGTAAGTATGGTCTTTTTGGTATTATTATTATTTATTCATTATTAACCTGCTCTTGTTCATTCATTGTCCATCACAATCTGTCCCCGTGGCCTGCACTGCTCAATTTTATCTTTTTGCTTTTCAGACACACAATGGACTTTAAACTTAGATGAAGGTGGTGCATGGCATGCACAAGATGTAGTTTCCCATCTGGTACCATCTTTACATATACAAAAACTTTGAAAGGGGGCGTGACGGGGTGATAAGGACCGGAGGGGGTTGAATGTTTTTTTTTTGCATAGGTGGAATACCCCTTTAACCTCTTAAGGACCGAGCCTGAAATGGCCTTAAGGACCGGAGCAAATTTTATGAATTTGACCAGTGTCACTTTATTCATTAATAACTTCGGGATGCTTTTACCTATCCGGCTGATTCTGAGATTGTTTTCTCGTGACATATTGTACTTCGCATTTCTTGTAAATTGGAGTCGATACTTATAACGAATCTTTATGAAAAAACCCAAAATAGCGTGAAAAATTGTGAAAAAATGCATTTTTCCAACTTTAAAACTTTTCTGCTTGTACAGAAAATGGTTATACCACATAAATTATATATTAAATAGCATTAGCAACATGTCTACTTTATGTTGGCGGCATTTATTAAACTATATTTCATTTTTTTTAGACAATAGAAAGCGTAAAACATTAGCAGCAAATTTCCAAATTTTCAGTAAAATTTCAAAATCAGATATTTTTAGGGAACTGTTCAGGTTTAAAGTGTATTTGAGGGGACTGTGTGTTAGAAAGCCCCACGAAGCACCCCATTTCAGAAACTGCACCCCCTAAACTCTGCAAAAGCACATCCAGAAAGTTTTTTAACCCTTTAGGGGAGTCACAGAAATAAAAGCTAATTGTGTAAGAAATTTGAAAATTTAAATTTTCTGTGCAGATATTTTATTGTAATCCAATATTTTTCATAATTATAAACTTATTACCAGAGAAATGCACCCCAATATTGATTGCCCCGTTTCTGCTGTTTATAGAAATACCCCATATGTGGCCCTATTGCGCTATTTGACGCAACCACAAGCCTCAGATATAAGGGAGCGCCTAGTGCATTTCAATGGCTCCATTATATTTGGTCATTTTTGACTGTACCACTTCAGGTTGGCAGAGGCTCTGGGGTGCCAAAACCTAAAAAACACCCCTAAAGGGACACCATTTAGAAAACGACACCCCTCAAGGAATGTAACAAGGGATGCGGTGAGCATCTGGACCCCACAGGTGCTTCACAGATTTTCCGAACAATATGGCGTGAAAAAAGACTAAAGTATTTTTTACACTAAAACGTTGTTCTAGCCTTCAATTTTTCATTTTCACAAAGGGATAAAAGGAAAAAAAAAACACAAAACATGTAGCGCAGTTTCTCTCGAGTACGGAAATACCCCACATGTGGACATAAAGTGCCAAGCGGGCGCAGGACAAGCCTCCAAAGGGAAGGAGCGCCAATTGGCTTTTGGAAGCTGGATTTCACTGGAATGGATTTCAAGGGCCATGTCGCATTTACAGAGCCCTCGTGCTGCCAAGACACTGGAAATCCCCCACAAGTGACCCCATTCTGGAAACTACACCCCTCAAGGAATCTAACAAGGGGTTCAGTGAGCATATGGACCCCACTGGGGACGGGCACAAATGTGGAAAAATGTGACGTGAAAGTGAAAATTTTCATTTTTTTACTTTCACGACACAAATGTGCCCGTCATCAAGGGGTCCATATCCTCATTGCACCCCTTGTTAGATTCCTTGAGGGGTGCAGTTTCCAGAATGGGGTCACTTGTGGGGGGTTTCCAGTGTTTTGGCAGCACGAGGGCTCTGTAAATGCGACATGGCGTTCATCATCCATTCTAGCCAAATCCAACCTCTAAAATCCAAATGGCGCTCCTTCCCTTTGGAGGCTTGCCCTGCGCCCACATGGCGCTTTATGTCCACATGTGGGGTATTTACGGAATCGGGGGAAATTGCTCTACACATTTTATGTTTTTTTTTCTCTTTTAACCCCTTGTGGAAATGATAAATTCAAGGCTAGACCAACATTATAGTGTTAAAAATGTAATATTTCATTTTCACGCCACATTGTTCCACATTTGTGCCCGTCATCAGTGGGGTCCATATGCTCACTACACCCCTTGTTACATTCCTTGAGGGGTGTAGTTTCCATAATGGGGTCACTTATGGGGGTTTTTAACTGTCTTGGCAACACAGGGGCCTTTTGAATGCAACATGGCCCCTCGAAATCCATTCCATCCAAATCCAGCCTTCAAAAACCAAATGGCGCTCCTTCCCTTTGGAGGCTTACCCTGCACCCGCATGTCGCTTTATGTCCACATGTGGGGTATTTCCATACTCAGGGGAAATTGCTCTACACATTGTGTTTTTTTTTTATCTTTTAGCCCCTTGTGAAAATGAAAAAATCAAGACAAGATCAATGATTTAGAGTAAAAATTTTAAAAAAATTACTTAATTAAATGTTGGTCTAGCCTTGATTTTTTTCCATTTCCACAAGGGGTTAAAAAAGAAAATAAAAGCAAAACGTGTAGGGTAAATACCCCTACACGAAAATACCCCACATGTGGACATAATGTGCCATATGGGCACAGGGCAAGCCACCAAAGGGACAGAGCGCCATTTAGAGGCTGGAATGGAGGATGGAGGCCATGTCGCAATTACAAAGCTCCTGTGCTGCCAGGACAGTAGAAACCCCCCACAAGTGACCCCATTCTAGAAACTACACCCCATAAGGAATCTAACAAGTGGTGCAGTGAGCATATGGACCCCACTGGTGATGGGCACATGTGTAGAACATGTGCCGTGAAAATAAAAAATACCATTTTTTTCATTTTCACGTCCCAAATGTGGTCGTCACTAGGGGGCCATATACCCGCTGCCCCACTTGTTAGATTCCTTATGGGGTTTAGTTTCCAGAATGGGGTCACTTGTGGGGGGTTTCTACTGTCCTGGCCGCACAGAGGCTTTGTAATTGCATCGTGGCATCCTCTAATTGGAATGGCGGCCATATCTATTTAGCTGGGGAAAAGGGACCATTCTAATTTATTTGGGGGTATTAGGCCAATTATTGGTTTATAAGGTTGAAAATGACAGGTGTCCATCAAATTCAACCTGTGTTGATCCAGAGGAAGGCAAAAAAAACCCTTGTGAGGCAGACGACAGTAGCCTCATCACTGGGAAAAATTCCTTCCCGACTCCATAATGGCGATCAGAATAATCCCTGGATCAACGTGACCCCTGAAATAGGAATAAGGGACAGAATTTAGACAATGTAGAACCCCAATGACGTGTGGTGCGCCTTGAAGCGATCCAGTATGCAGAGGCCGGGGTGATCAGGACAGGTGTCACACGGGAAAATGGTGTCCTTCCTCATCCCCCTGTTACCCCACACTCTGCACTTCTTCTGGGGTCTCCCGTTCTCCTGTGTGCGGGACGTCACCTGGAGAATGTTGTCATGGTGCGATACGGGGTCCCTCATATCCAGAAGCGCTGGGTCCGCTCCATGGCTGCTAAATATTAGGGCTCTATTACTACTTCTGATATTTTCGGATTGTGCCGCAAGGTACAGTAGCTCGGGCAGCGAGGGACCAGAAGAGGGGGATGCTGGTATAAAAGTTATCCCCGTACAGGTGGTGACCTTTATCCAGCAGTGGGAAGATCAGTTCCCCAACGATCTCCCCACTAACTCCGAGGATGGGGGGGGGGGGTGGCATCTGGGGGCCGGATTCGGGTGTCCCTTCCTTCATACACTGTAAGGGTACGTGCACACTGCGGAATCGCGACAGATAACCCTTTGTGCATTCCGCAGCTGGCACCCACCAGCGGACTGATGGAGGCGCGTCTCTCCGTCCGTGTCATAGACTCCATTCTATGCACGGGCGGATTCCGCTCTCCGTCCAACGTGTTCATTCTTTGGACGGACGATGGAATCCGCCCATGCATAACATGGAGTCTATGACACGGGTGGAGACGCGCGCCTCCATCAGTCCGCCAGCGGGTGCCAGCTGCGGAATGCACAAAGGGTTATCCTTCGCCATTCCGCAGTGTGCACATACCCTAAATCTGTAAGTGTACCCTGGGGTACTCTCACAGAGTTTGTAGAATTTCACGCCATACCGTGATCTCTTATTGGGACGGTACTGGCGGAAAAGACGTGTCTGGGGGGGCAGCGTACGCTATGCTACCCCCAGATACGTCATTGGAGGATGAGGATGATGAGGATGAATGGAGGAACGAAGGATCCCCCCCATTCATCCTCACTGGCTGTTTCAGTGTCAGAGGCAATAATAACGTATGCGTCCGATACCGAAAACACGCCGGGGGCCACTTTTATATAGGGATTGGTATATGGGGTATGTAGTGGTGTAGTGTAAAACTTTATTCAATGTAGTGTAGTGTGGTGTAATGTAGTGTTTTTTTAATGTGTTTTTTTACAGTAAGTATAAAAAAAACCTACGCCAAAAATGGTGTTGCTGAGAAATGCCGCACTTATGTGCGGCACTTATCAGCAGACCGTGGCAGTAGGATATAGAAAAAAACACCCTACGCCAAAAAGGAGGAGTTGCTGATTAGCAGCGCACTTTCGTGCGATGCTGATCAACACTCAGCGGCGATAGGGTGCGATAGAAAAAAAAAAAAAAAATTGGGAAAAAAACCCACAAAACTTTTACTACATTCTGAACATTCCTATAGTGGCTGATACGTGTATTACACTTAGCCGCTAGGGGGCAGCAGAGCGCAAGATCCGAAAAAAGACGACGCTGGAGCCGGAAAAATACGAAAAAAGACGACGCTGGAGCCGAAAAAAGCCGATCGGGACGTCACGGAAGAAGCCGAAGACCCGACAAGAAGAAGAGGACGCCGGGAACCCGGAAGACACCGATCAGGACCCCGGGACAGGTGAGTAATGTACAAATACCTGCTCTGGACCCCTCAGCTACCTAGCTGAGGGGTCCGGAGCAGGTATTTATTACTTGTGGGGACTGTGATCGCCGTGAACGGCCGTCCGGTACCGGCCGGCCGTTCACGGCGATCGGGACGGTGGTACCGTGACCACCCTTATTTTTTACAGTAATGGCGGTCGGTGCCGTCCTCGGACAGCACCGACCGCCATTTTTTTCCGGGTCATCGGGCCACCGATGGCCCGGAAAGGTTCCGATCGCCGCTATTGGGTTCCGATCGTCGGCATGGGGGGGGGGGTTAACAACCCTCCATGCCGACAGGGAGAGATGGCCTGCTATGTATTATAGCAGGCTATCTCCCCCGATCGGGACCCGGCCGGCCGCGGCGCCCTCTTAAAGGACTCGCGGAGTGGTACGTCATGGATCCTTAAGTGACAGTGATCATGACGTACCGGTACGACATGGGTCCTTAAGAGGTTAAACAAAGCTCCCTGCCACAGGGTTTCTGTGCAAAAGAATAAGGTGCGTTAGATTTTGGCACATGATCCTTGTCGAGGAATGGGAATTGCACCTCCTACAGTAAGTCTGGATTTGGCAATGAGTGTCTAGTCTTCTCAGCCGCGATTGGCTGAGCACAGTTATGATTAGCCAATCACGGCTTAGCAGCTAATGACGCGGCAGAGGGGGGCTGGCATGAGGGACGGCTGGAGCGGTTCGGCCGGCCTCCCGAAGATGTAGTCATTGTCACAAGATGGCGGCCGGGGGTCGACACGAATGCGGTGAGTATAATGCACCACACTTCCATTCACATACATAAGGGGGCCATTCACATACATAACATATATCACAAAGTTGTACAACTTTGTAATGTGTGCTATTTTGTGAATAAATGTTTAGCGCCGCACTAACCCTTTAAGAGTATACCTGAGGTTCATAAAGTATGCCTTGTGCCATGAAAGGTACATAATGGAGCAGGAACACCTTTAAAGACAGGTATTTGAGCTTGTTGCAAACAGCTAATAACATGTCGGGATATTGTGGTGTATGACTGTTCAGAAAAATTCCTTTACTTTACCCTTTCCCACACGAGGACGTAACTGTACGTCCTTGCGCGGGGACGGGCATTAAGAGTGGGACCGCGCGGCGACCCCGCTCTGAACCGCCACGGTCCCGGGTGCCTCATGTAGCCCGGGGCCGCGGCTATTAGTGGGCATGGTCCGATCGCTGTGCCCGCTAATAAGGTAATCAGATGCAGCTGTCAAAGATGACAGCTGCATCCGATTACCGGATCCAGCGCTTCCCTGGTGTCTAGTGGCGGAGATCGCTCCCCCGGGACGTTGTCCCGGAGGAGTAATCTCAGTATGTGGTGCCGGCCGGGGTCTCCGCCAAGATGGCGCTGATCCCGGCTCGGCACTCGTTTGTTTTCGGCTGCAGCAGCCAAAAGCAAACGAGTGCCTATCCCATCGATCTATGCTGTATAAGTATATACAGCATAGATCAATGAGTGATCAGTGCACTTATACTAGAAGTCCCGACTTCTAGTATAAGTGTAAAAGTTTAAAAAAAGTGTTAATAATAAAAAAAACCCCCTAATATATAAAATATTAGTTGAGATGAGAAACCCCCTTTAACGTAGCTAAGAGAAGGGTGTAACGCCTGGAGTAGTGGATCCACTGGACCGTCACCAGCGATGGCACTAACCTCACCAGGGGGCGGAGTCTAAGGGGCCGCTGGTTTTCACCAGAGCCCGCCGCAAGGCGGGATGGACTTGCTGCGGCAGGCGACCCCCAGGTCGCTTCCCCTGGCTCGGTGCTGGTGACGGCAGGCGAGGCGTAGCAGGAGCCGTAGGCAGGAGATGATACTGGCAATGGTCTGTAGGTGAGACCGCACGTGACAGGCAGAACACAGGAACTGAAGTATAACGGGGAAGCAGGAACCAGGAACAAGGAGTGGGGACCAGGTAGCGGACAGGGATCAGGAACAAGGACTAGGGACCAGGTAGCCGACAGGAATCAGGAACAACAGGGAGCTGGGCCAAACGCTATGGGAAGCATGTAGAGGCTCCAACCCAAGGGACAGGGCATGCTGGGATTTATAGGGGAGTGATTGGTGCAACTAACCAATTAAGGGCGGACTGGCCCTTTAAATCTGAGACAGCCGGCGCGCGCGTGCCCTAGGAGGCGGGGCCGCGCGCGCCGGCCGGCACAGTGACAGACAGGAACGTGGAGAGGTGAGGCGCCCCCCCGGGGCCGAAGTAACAGCAGCGCCGGGTCCCTGACTACGGACACCGGCTGCTGCATGGGGCAGGAGGCGGTCGCGGCGGCGGCCCGGAACGCGGGACGCCGCCGCGGCCGTGACAAAGGGTAAGGCTGGACACATCTGTATATTGTAGCATTCTAAAGGTATTCACATGTTACTGTTATGATTGTGCCTGTTGGGACCTCTGTCCGTAAGGTGCGGCCAAGACTGAGCTTTTGGTCATGAGTTTGTATTCATTCCGTATATTCCTCGCATTTGTCTTTGCTTCAGTTGTCCGTTCCACATTTTTCAGTTCTCTCTGCACTTACCTTTGCTCTTGCCTTGTTGCTAATTGTGTTCGCTGTGTTTCGATGGACAGGTCTCTCATCCTCTGTGCTTCTGAGTTTCTCTGCCTAGACCTATATGCTTTGTGTCGGGTACTTGTTTTCCCATAAAGGAATTTCCCTTCCCTCAGTCTGTGCTCTTGATAGCTGTGGACAGCTTAGTCCTGTTGAGCTTCCTCCTCCATTTTTTCTTACTTTGTACCTCGTCGACTTTTTGGTTTTGACCTTTTGCCTGTTTTGTAACTTTGCATTTGTCTGCCGTGAATTGTACCTTGCTCGTTCTTTCTGTTGCTTACCTGGCCTGTCTGACCATTCTGTTCTGGGCTCTATCTTTTACTTGTGTTCTGTCTGTCTGTGTTGTCTCCTGTTTTTGCACTGTTTTCAGAGCAGGGACTGTCACCAAGTTGTGCATTGTTGTTTAGGACCTGCTCTGCAAGTAGGCAGGGGCAGCATGAAGTGTGATAGCTTTAGGGCATACTTGTCCTGTCTCTTTGTCCCCCTGGGCCCTGACAGTTACTTTAGGATTGATTTCCAAAGTCAGTTCTACTGGAGGGTCCCAGGTACTCAAGTTGGACACTGTGTCACTTATTCACAGTGCCCCCCAATATTCTGGATTTCTCATTTAGGGTTCACTTGGTTTGATAAACAAAAAGCCAATCAGACCTATGCCCATTGGTAGCACAACT